>NC_064924.1:364068434-364371465 GCF_023897955.1 Schistocerca gregaria
AATTTTTGTCTCCTTCAAATGTATAACATTGGATTAAATGGTGACTCAATTTGAGGAAGCACTTTGGAAAAAGTTGCATCGATTTCTTTGTAATTTTTTTTAATAACGCTAAGCCGTTCAAAAATATTCAATGTACTTCTAATCTGCTTAGAATTTGTGATGCATTATCTGATATCAACAAAACAGCTGTAAATCATGTAAATTATAAATAGTGCCTGAAACAAATAGGTGTTGATTCTTACATAATGTTGAGCTCGAAAAGTACCATGCATTCGTAAGTCGAAACAAGGCCCCGGGCGTACACAAAATTATTTTAGAGCTACTGATAGCCTTGAGTGAGCTAGCCATGGAAAAACGCTTCCATCTGGTGAGCAGATGTAGGCGAAATACCCATAGACTTCAAGAAAAATATAACAATTCCAATTCCAAAGAAGGCAGGTGCTCAGAGATGAGAAGATTACTGAAATGTCAGTGTAATAAGTCACGGCTGGAAAATACTAAAGGAATCCTTTACAGAAGAATGGAATAACTGGTTGAAGCCGACCTCTGGGAAGTTCAGTTTGATTCAGGAGAAATGTAGGAAAACGCGAGGCAAAACTGATTCTACGACTTCTCGTAGAAGATAGGTTAAGGAAAGGTAACCCTAATTTTACAGCATTTCTAGATTTAGAGAAACCTTTCGACTACGTTGACTGGAATGCTCTCTTCCAAATTCTAAATGTGACAGGGCTAATATGCAGGGAGGAAAAGGCTATTTACAATTTCTGCATAAACCAGATGAGTGTTATAAGAGTCGTCGGGCACGAAAGGAAAACAGTGGTTAAGAAGGGAGTGAGACAGACTTTATTCCATTTGCGTATTGAGCAAGAAGAAAAGAAACAAAAGAAAAATTTGTAGTAGGAATTAAAATCCATGGAGAAGGAATAAAAACTTAAAGGTCTGTTGATGACAATGTCATTTTGTCTGAAACAGCAAAACTTCGACGAGCAGCTGAACGCAGTGGACGGTGTCGTCAAAAGAGGATATAAGATTAACATCAACAAAAGTGAAACGAGGCTAATGGAATCTAGTGGAATCAAATCAGGTGATGCTGAGAGACTTAGATTAGGAAACGAGGCACTTAAAGAAGTATATGAGTTTTGCTGTTTGGGAAACAAAATAACTGATGACAGTTGAAGTAGAGAGAATATAATTTGTAGGCTGGCAATGGCAAGAGAAGGGTTTCTGAAGAAGAGAAATTTGTTAACATCGAGTACAGATTTCTCAGGAAATCTTTTCTGAAAGTATTTGTATGGAGTGCAGCCATGTATGGAAGTGAAACAAGGACTATAAACAGTTTAGACAGGAAGAAGGCTAAGGATTAGATGGGTAGACCATGTAACTAATGAGGTACTGAATAGACTTCATGAGAAGAGAAATTCGTGGCACAAACCGAATAGAAGAAGGGATCGGTTGGTAGGACACATTCGAAGACGTCAAGGGATGACCAATGTAGAACTGGAGGGACGCAAGTTGGGTAAAAATAATAGAGGGGGGCTAAGAGATGAATACAGTAACGGCGTTCAGAGGGATGTAGGTTGCAGTAGTTACTCGGAGATTAAGAGGCTTGCCCAGGAAAGAGTAACGTGGAGACCCTCATCAAACCAGTCTTTGGACTGAAGACCACAACAACGGCAACAAGAAAGCTGATCACGTCACCCAGATGCAGAATGAGTCAATGCTCTACTATTAACCGAAAGCCACAAATGTCTGGTCCTGATTAGTCGAGAACGGTTTAATGTTGTTTCATCTGTTGGCTTTACTGAATTTACTGAAAATAGCACAAAACATTTCATGGCACTGCGACTCTAATGTATTTATAACTACAAATACGATTGAACAATGGCCACTTCTTGCTTTTTGGACAAATTACAAGAGTTATTGTCAGTTTTGGCAGTTGGACGAATAATACTGAAAACAGTTCATAAGCCACTGGCAGCCATGACTCTGATTACTCGGTCAGTAGCCTTAGTTTACTGCTTTGTAAAATTTCTTCTGCTACCCTACAGGAATGAGTTTTATTATTCGTAGTGATTCAACAACGAATGAACTACGGGAGCTTCAGTAACTTTAATTAAATAGGAGCTGAGGGTCCGCAAGTTGGATACAAACCTTTATACAAAGACATTTATGATATGTCGCCTCTCCTCTACTTGACCTGAGGGCTGCCCTTGACGTCGATTGAACTATACTGACATCCACAGTGCAGGGGTTACTTGAAGTTTGTAGAGTAGTGGTTTTAGTGGGAACGGTAATACATGTCAATAAAACACTAAATACAGCTCTGATTGGCCAAAATGCAAAATCAGGCACTCAGTGGTTACAACGTATTGAGGTAGAAGAGAGGATCTAGCTGCCAGAAGGGCACATGACGTCGTAATTATTTTAAGTAGCATACCAATCAAGTAAGAAAAGATAGAAAGATTTTTCAGTTGTGTTTGGAACATAATTTACGAGATATCCACTACAGAAATTGAGAATAGGTGGAATAGTAGTGGTATATGAGGTGTCTGCTGCTGTGATAACCTGTTACATAAGCTAATCACCTTCGAATGAAGTGACAGTCTGCTACAAAGAAATTGAATCGTCTACAGAATGGTGTAACCATAGGGCGTAATGATGTCATTAGCTGTAATAGCATGGGGTTATACTGTCGTGTGGAATATAAAGATGTTCACACAGTATTAAAGAACACTTTCAGTGTCAGAGGCTAAGTTTTCATTATTGTCTGCAATCTGGCTTACAACGTGTACTGTTAAAATATCTTGGTAGCTCGGCTTAATGAAACAGGGGTATGATACCACCCTTAGTCGGCCTTAAGCCGTTCAATGAAGAAAATTCAGTGAATCTTATAATGAAAAATTTATTTTAAAGAAATCTGTCACATATTATTTAATGGAGAGTAATTAAAATAACTAAGAGAGTGTAAGCTACAGACACAAAAATTGGTACCATACCTTTGTTTTTGTAATGTTGTAAATAGCCTGAAATCTTTTGCTTCATTCTCTGTGTCACTCGCTTTCTTTCTAGATGTTCATGTTGGCTCGTGTGTACATTATAGTATGATTCTGTGTTGCGGGAAATACACAGGAAAAAGAAGTTTGATCATTTCATTACAAAGTGTCCGTAATTTGTGTATATGAAAGAAACTAAACACAATTAATTAATCAAATAATGTGGATGGATTTCATGAAGAATAGTAAGGGAAGAGTTTTACTACCAAGATAGGCTGCAACTTTAATAAAGTGAGATTTTCTTCTCTCCACAGTAGGATACTCTGCAGCGCTCCAGTCAGTTGCCTGAGTGACATCGATTGCCTTTCTGTTGAAACCCTTACGGAGAAAAAACTGTCGAAAATGATAGCTATATTCACTTGTAGATAAGGATGAGGATTTTATCCTAAGATACAGAATATTAGCATGAACATTTCCTGCCAACTGTCGAGAACATTACGTAAAAATAACAGTGGGGTTTCTCCCAGCATATCAGGTTATCCATCAATTATCGATCTAGAACATTAAAAAGATTAACTGAGTACACGTATGAAGATTCTTAAGTAGGTTACGCTTCCTATGTCTCCATTCGCAAAAAATCAGCCTAGCAATCACGTTCCCAAGACACAAATAAACAAGAAACTACAAGAAGCGAGACATCGCGACAACGAGCTACGCGCACCACGACGACGCTGAGGAAGAAGAAGAAAAAAGACGAGACGCGGGAGGCGTCACGAGCTCCTGATTAGTCTCCACACGTTCGAGAATTGTATCATCATATGCCGAGATGTCGCTGAGGGTCACAGTGTTTAAACACCACTCCAAGCTACATGTATTAATTTGTTTCTTTAAATACTTCTGTTATTGACCCATTCATTAGAATGAACGCTAAGTTTTTTGTTATTAACCTTCATCATAGCACTCCTTTCTAACAACTGCTAATGGGTAATTCTCATATGAATATTCTGATGACCTAGGGACTAAAGCACTTATGTAATAATGGAAGCGGTGACAAGGAGCGTCATCTCATTACTTGTTCGCTTACACATCTTGTATTTCAGGTAGACCTCTATGAAAACGTGTTAGCTGTCTCAATTCCGCCTTTGACGCGCACCTTTTACTTTTGGATAGCTAGCCCACTTAAAAGTCACATTCCGTATGGATCTGTACTCTTCTCCGTGGTGAGAATGAATGGGACTTGATAACACTGTAGGGCATGTCTGGCAAACTTGCGGTAATGGAGTTTCATCTTAGAGTGACAAAGAATCATGCTGCTAAATTCACTTGATGTTCCCTTGGTGCTTCAATTAAATACTTGTACTAAATATCCTTGATTGTGTATCATCTAACGATCAAATACATGCTTTTAGTTCTAGAACGTCGTTCCATACCGAAACTATAGCTAATTTATTTTCATTGTGAATTGTGTGCCTCAGCCATCAACAATAAGGGAGCACAGAATGCAATGAATATCAGTCATGTCTTGGAGTTTCGGTCGGGCAAGCAAGCTTCGCTTTGTTAACATTGCCCATAAGTGCTGCGTTTTAGTTCAGATCCATAACAAAACAGCTCGCCATATGTTTTACAGCTAACTATTCATGAATGACATAGATTTTTAATGTCAGTTTCCGATAAATCACAATGGTGATAGGTGAATTTTGAACAGTACTAAGACCCACCAATCATCACGAATACATAGCCATAGAGTGTATTGTTCTCTAGTGGTTACGTACGGTCTGTAGTCAAAGGATTCTTCCAAAAAGTGGCCAGAGACCCTGCAACATAGTTAACTCGTGCTGCTGCCTGCGTATCAGGAGCGATGCAGTTTAGTTCCTTTGGATACTTTACAGTATACATATAACAAATGTTGCTTCATCTCGAAGGAAAAGGATCAGATATTGGAAACAGGAACGGTAGACATCTAGAAAGACTTTGTACTGTTTCTAAAGGCATATCAAGACCTAGAGCTACTTATTCATGAGACTACATTAAACCCGGAGGAATGTGGCCGAGCCGTTCTAGGCGCTACAGTCTGGAACGGCGCGACTGCTACGGTCGCCGGTTCGAATCCTGCCTCGGGCATGGATGTGTGTGATGTCCTTAGGTTAGTTAGGTTTAAGTAGTTCTACGTTCTAGGGGGCTGATGACCTCAGAAGTTAAGTCCCATAGTTCTCAGAGCCATTTGAACCGTTCAGTGCATTATAAGAAGGGAGTTCGAAACCTAACTAAAGCGGTTATGAAAACATTCAAGACTCACAATAACGGGATAGACATGTGTTCACTGACCTATATGGATGACTGCGTGAACAAATGTTTCACACATTTACTCGCACGAAGACTTTGCACTAGTACATAACTGTAAAATAATAAAATGGTTACTACACCTGGCAAAGGTCTTTATATAGCATTAGCGTTCACGAAAGTGCACTATACGCCGAACACTGAGGGTATATCATCACTCTTCCTTAAATCAAACGTTATTGTTCTGAAGCAGAGTCTGAAATATCCTATCATAGAATTCAATACAACAAAAATGCACATGTCATGATGTGCCATGTGTTTCAAAGACGTAAACTACAGTCACGTCACGTGAAAGGGAGTCACTTAAGTGAAAAATGAGATGAATTCTGTTAAAAAGCTACGTAATTTAACCTTGTTAGTTGAAAATTAGTACTTCTGCTGTTACGGGGCTGACCGCACACAGTTACATGTGACGCACTACGACGAAAACCCACACCAGCATGCAGTTGCCTATATGTACTGTTCAGTCCCTTAACCGAGGATCAGATCGCTTCCGATAATGTTATGTGACATCAACAGAGAAGAAAATGTTTACCTAAATGCTTCGATTTAGCAACGTGCCCTTTGTTCTGATCAAAGATGCAGATGTCATTACAAAGATAGAGATGGAGACTGTTCAACTGACAGAGGTATTCATATATGTGCAGCGATAATCGTTTGCTGTAAGGCGATCTTATGTAAGGATTCTACACTTTCAGGTGATGTAGAATTGTCAACGGGACATCCATTTTTCCACTTCTCACTGGACAAAATCGGAATCTCTGAACCTACAACAGCACTGATCGTTTCGGCGTTTCCAATATCAGCAGACACACAGTTTTCAACTACTTCTTACTGAATCTGTGTAGATATAACGTGTAGGGCTCATGTGCAAAGATAGAGTGGACATGACTGCTTGTTGTAACCAAATTTTTGACGCTCCATCAGTCTGTAAACTTTTTTAATTTAAACGCACCCTGAGCCGTTGTCCAATCACCATATTACTGCGTCTCCACCTTGCGCCTACTGCCATAGATTTTTGTAATTCTTTCTCGTAGAGATAACATGGATTCTCTCCTCCGAATCTTCAAGTGTGTGGGATATATCTCTGAGATTACTAGTAGCGATCCTAATTATGTCATTCTGCACACTGCTGCCAGTCATGAAATTAGCCGTCTCGTCATTCTGTTCATGATTGTTACTGACTCTGTTTATTCTATTTCTGTGGGGCGGTATCCTATTGCCAACTTTTGGTGCCGGTACTTTTGTTCGTGATTCCTTAGGCTCATTCATAGATTTTTTATGTGGACTATAAAAATGTCAGACCCTCTTAGAGAACGAGATATCGATAACTGTACTATGTGGATTTGCATGTGCTATTGTCTGTTTGCTGAATCCTTTTTCGCAGAAAATTGACCTTTTAGAAGCAAATAACTTGTCTTATTTACTGATAATTGCTTCTTATTCCCCCAGCACTTCCGTGTTTCTGATTTCAATCGATAAATCTGCTCTAGTTTTCTTCCATGTGTAATCTGCAATCCCCTGAAACAATAACCGGCAGGTCATCTGCGTATGTCACTGCTCCAGTAAATTCTGTAAATGTTTTCAAGAGCTCAAGAAGGGGCTCTGCCGGTTTGCCCAAAAACGGATGTCCACAGATGGATTCCTGTGAGTTCATCTTTATGATTTTTCTGCAAAGAACTGCATGCATGGTCTATTGTACCTTTCGCATTTTTCATTTACCTTTTCGTCTCTAAAGAAGATAAATCGAAACTTTCGACTCCCTGTGCCGGGAGAAATGGTAAACGTCAGTCCTGAATTTCCTCCGGTGGCGATGGAGCTAGTACAGTAGCACAATCACTACAGTGCCACATTGTAGGGCGCATTCATTAAATTTCAATTCGACTGTTCCCCGTTGTCCTCTTGTGCATATTTCATGGGTAGTAGAAAACTTTGCAGGTGTTCAACAGAGTCCTTCCTCAATTGTTGTCGCAGTGTCTTCATTCTTTATCGCGATCTGTACCGGAGGTATCTGAATTTCTTCTGTCGCCATTTTAAATGAGGGTCGCTAGCTAACTGTTTTAAATTTCTCCTCAGCAGAAACTTCCCATATGATTACCAACATACTTTGAATTTCATCTTTGTACTTTGATATGTTGGCTGGTGGCCTCTTTCGTCGTTTCACGGTGCCAGCGGCCCAGGGGAAAGTCGGGCGCCTCATAGTGAGCGCCTGAAAAACCTTTTGCAAACCCTGAAGGGGTAGCCCGGCAAATGTCTGCGGCCCGCCTAAGAAAGGAAAGCTTGCGAAGAGCCTGGCAGACAATGAGAAGCGTGCTGAAAACTGATGAGCCGCTGCAGTCACTGGGATGGAGCATAGACACAGACGTAGAGGGGTGTGAATTTTCTCGCTCGCTTCAGCCATTTTTACCTGCCTTACAAAGCGAGAGCCTGTCAGCAATGCCAGCAACCCTCAGACACTGTGTCGGGCCGAACGCAAAACGCAAAGAATTCTCACAGGTAGGTATGTTAAGCTAGAGAACTACGGAAGAAGTTAGACTGATTAAAAGAAAGTGTTGTGGACAGTAAGAAGGCTGCGTGTAAATCAAAAACGTCAGCAGATTCTTAGGGAAAGCTCAAACATAAGACTGTCTAGTCCTTACTCATTGTCGTTACAAAGAAGGAGTGTGTGGCTACTTTCACAGCAACTAAGGCACTTAGAAAAACATCGGAGCAATGGGCCACCAACGCTGGGAACTGCTCTGCCAATGAAGACCTGACAAAGGCGCCGGTTTTCTAGTCACACACAAGCCCATCAAGACAGAAAAATTCCATCCTGCACTGGGCCATGAAACAGCGATAAGTTAATTGGGGAGAGGGGGGGCGAGCATTGAAAATTTCTTTCCACAAAAACTGCGTCAAGTGGAGAAAGATATTATAGATGTCGGAGAAAAGAGGAGGGAGAGGAGGACTGGAGGGGAGTCGGTGAGAGAGCGCGGAAGCAGACGACGTGGCGGCTCCCCCATCCACCACCCAGACCTGCCTGCCGGCACCGTTCCATCACTGCTTTGGCTACGCAAGCGACAGCAAGCAGTCAACGCGGGGACCACTCCGGGCGTCGTCGCAAAACCGTGACAAGGACAGCAGCCGCCAATTCGCCACAGCACAGCTTCGAGGCGACGCAACGTAACGACTCCGCACCTTCTGCCGCCTTCACCACAAGACAAATGACTATGAAGCATGTCGGGATGATTCATTCCATCTCATTCGTTTTAATCTTTTGGCTGCACTTAAATGCTTACGTCAATTATTGGCGATCTCATTATTCATCTGCATGTTACATCTTGTCAGAGAGGAGAACTTTCTCGATACACTACAATTTTGACAGCCAACGTCCGTCAATCTCATTAGTAATTTGCAGACTATGTTAAATCGCAAGGTTCTGAAGGATTCTCTGTAATTTTAGTGCCCAAGATTGAGCAGTGACATCATTCATCTACATCTCATTTCATGTCAGAGAGGAGAATGTTTCAGTTCTAAAGAGAACGTACGTTTGGCTCCAGTACAAAGTATAATTGGCTTGTCTTTTTCGCTTGTCCCAACAATTTTACACAAGCATTTCTTTTATTCATTATAATTTGATTAGTTAACATAAGTTGATTTCATGGTGCAGTTTTCTGACATATTAAGATGCATTTGGAAACTGATTAATTCTGTGCTCGACATGTGACTTGTTCTGTAACTCATGTTAAAAGTCCATATTCAAACCAACAACCTCAGCCCGGAAATAAGTTAAAGTTTTTCATACTTCCAATCGGCCTTTGAAATTTATTTACTACGGTTTTTATGTTGTTGCGCCACACGCTTTTTAGAACACTTGAAGCGTCTCTAATAAGACCTGTCGAGCCGAATTTCATGTAGACGGAGTGACGTCTACGTTCGTTGCTGCACCCACTCTTCTATGGTTTGTATGTTTTGAGGTAGGTCTAGTCAGCAAGAGCATGCTCAGTTATTGTGTCAGGTCTACTAGTGATGGCTCCGTTGGTCGTCTTCCTTACCACGCCTTGTTACCACCAAGATGAAAGGCGTGGCGTCCCGTACCCTACTACTGGGAGCAAGTATATAGAAATACTGGCCTTTCTCATTGCTGAACTGACAGTAGATGACAGTAGATGTTTATCAGCACCCAGAAGTCAATGGCACCATTTATCAGTATGTTACAGTCAAAACCCGTTTTGAGTTAGAACGCGCTTTTACTAGTTTATGCTGAGCCACTGCGTCTAAACGCGTTTTGTCTAGTTAAAACTAGTTGTAACTGATGTTCGCTTTTCACCAGCAGTAGTTTCTAGTTGTAACTGAGACTGTCTGTATGAACTAGTTTCAACTAGTAAGAACGCGTTCTAACTGAACTAGACAGAACTAGTTTTCACTAAATTTATTTAGGGGCAAATGTTAAAATTAAGAGCATCTACGCACTGATTGAAATTAAAAAAAGCACTTTGTATTGTGCAATTCAATATATATTGAGAATACTGATCATACATTTGAGTCATTAATATTAACTACAGCAATACAAAAATAACCAGACATTGAAGAAATATTTTAAGGGACACTGGAGAGCCATATTAACAATATTAGTTACGAAATTGTAAACAAAATAATTATATAGTAAAAGTATATTAATTACTTATACATTTGACAAAAGTTGCTATAGTCTTAATACAAGAGAAACGCACCAAAAACATTTTACAATAAAATTTGGATTATTTGTTATTGGAAGGCCAACTGTCGTGACAATTTGAGTTACAAATGTTTCCTTTTTTCCTACAAAAGCCCTTTTTTGAAATACATGCCTTCTTACACACACACCGAAAAAATCCTTGTCCTGATCCTAAGGCTGCCATCTTGGCAGCAGTTCATAATGCTACCTTTGTCTCTGGCACATCTCCCAGCAGCAAGAATTTCTCTTTGGACACGTCGAATTCGGATCTGGAAGAGAACTTTTAATTATCTTGTTTGAAAGGCGATCAGGTACTTAATATATATTATACAATACATTACAATGTAAGTATTAGAACTTAAAATGTTAATTAATTACTTGAATTGTTAGCAAGATTTTCAGGGCATTAAATCAATGAAGTAATGAATATGTCTGATATTTTTCCTTAATTATTGAAATCAATTCAGAAATACATAGCTGCAGTACAAATTGTCGAGTGTCAAATATTTGGTTCCAATCTTGTGCAAGCCTTGTTCATCTTTCTGAAGAACAACTCCAATAATATTGTGGAGATGTGATTTTGCTCTGTCCATAACAGGAATCGGTATAATTATATTGTCACTGATTTCTACCGTGGCGTGTATTGAATCTAAAGCCATCTTCATTATTTTGGTCCGTTTCGTCAGGTTTTTATTAGCGTTCTCTAGCAGCTCGTATTTTGAGGTTGTCGTTTAGTAATAGCTTCAGCTTCTGAATTTTCGTGATAAGCTGGAGTTGTTTGAGGCTCTGCACTCGTACTAGTTACGGCTTCTGGATCCTCTTGATTGGCTGCTGCTGTTGTTGGCTGTACTGGGCAAAGCTTCTGCATCTTCTTGTCTGGCCACAGCTGTAATCTATCTGTCCATTGTTACTACCCATATCCGCTATCTCCTCTGAGTCGTGTGATAGTTCCAGTTCATCAGCTATCTCACTTACTGCGTCTACCACATAAATTTTATTTAACGCCTCTGTAAGATCATCTTCATCTTGTGTCTCCTTGATAACATCTAGAGGCCAACTCGAAGTCATAGGCCCTACTCGTGGTTCCATGCCAAACATAGCTTTGTAAGGTGTTTGCTTAATACACCCGATTTTTCAAAAACTATACAAAGCGAAGCCCGTTTGGCCAGTTGGTGGTAACGTTGTCTTGCCTCCATGAAGCCAATATTTTTTCAACGTCTTGGATGGCACGTTCAACAGAACCTTGGCTTTGGCTGTGCTTCTGGCTTCCGTCAACCAGTTTACACTCAGGCCAAAATACCCCCAGCTCGTTTACCACTGAATTCTCTGCCGTTGTCAGAGTGTAAAATACAAGGAGCACCAAATGTCACAAACATGTCTGCTAAATGATGTGCCACTCCCTCTGCCCTCTTCCTCTGTAGTGCACATAACGAAACAAATTTCGTCAAGTGGTCCTGATGCACCATTATGTACTGAAATCCATGATCTTCTTGAGTTTGCATGTCGATCAGATCAACGTGGCCACGACTGTTCATTTCTGAATGAAGCATAGGTTCCGAAACATGCCCACCTTTAGTTATGCTCCTTTTGCGCTGATAAGTTTCACACATAGACAGATAAATGGTCATCATCACCACTGTTTTCTTTGCACATTTTCTTGAAGCTTAAACCTTTAATCTGCCTCGACCTCCATGAGCAACGGCCTGATGAACTGATTCAATAACTTCGAAAATTTCTTCGACACGTAAGTAGTACTTCACAGTCTCTTTTATTGTCACTAACTTTCTGCTCCCACAAATATTAATAACCATGAATCTATTTAATCTTCTGTACTGCTTCTGTGTCTTTTTCTCAACTGATTGTGGTTCTTCAATTTCGTCCATTAATTTATCGTAAGATTCTTTTCTCATAACATTGTAGTGGTTTTCTCCATTGTCGTGTTCTTCCATCTGTAACATCCTTCTCAAAAATTCTTCCTTTCATCGCCTTTTTTGATTTACATCTGCTATGATAAATACCTACAAGCTGATCTGCACGTGCTTAAATCCTCGACCGTGTTGTCTGTTGTGGTGAAAAGCGCCCAGTGGCGGGCTATTGTCGGCCGCTGTAACGCTGCTCAGGTGGGGAGTTTTGGCGCCTAGGACTGTTCCCGCGCGTGTACTTCTTTCCACGCGTATTTGACTCTCTTATGTGCGATTGTTGTGGGGGCAATTGATTATCTAACAACTGAGTACCTAACGATTCGAAGGTTGTCACAGTAGTAACGCTATTGCAGAATTTAAAAAAAAAAAGATTAATTTTTATGTAATGAGGAAGGGTTTTAGTGGTAGATCTGTAGAAAACACAGTTTCTGTAAGAATATTTGTTAGAAATTACTCTTTATATGGTATAGCTCAAAGCATGGTATTGCACACAATCCAACATCGCACTCTTCACAATACACACGCATTTCTCTTCTTATGTTTTACCCGTTGTCATCCAGTTTGCAGCAACACTCGCCATTTTCCTGTCGGCTCCTTCTTCTTTTCACTATCTGTCATGTGTTTGGATGTATGATCAATATTCCAATAAATATTCCATTTCACAATACAAAAACGCAGGTTCCTTTATTTCAATCAACACGTAGTTACTCTTAATTTTAATACTTGCCCCAAAATATATTTAGTTTAGTTAGAACGTGTCCTTACTAGTTGAAACTAGTTGATACCGATAGCCTTAGTTACTACTAGAATTTATGGCTGCTTAATAGCGAAAGTCAGTTAAAACTATTTTTAACTTTTTTAACTAGGCTAAACGCGTTTTTACGAAGTGGCTCAGTAAAAACTAGTTTTAACTAGTACGAACACGTTCTAACTAAAATCGTGTTTCGACTGTAACGTTTATACTGAGAACTAGCTGATATGACATCTTCCTTTGACTGTAAGAGCCCTTCCCTAAACAGCGACGACAGTCATTTGTCCCTACTATCTAGACTTCTGAAGGTGATCTCATAAATTTATTTACGGTCGTTTGCGGACTATTGGATATGTAGCCTCCAGGAAACAGTATATTCTAGTTGCACAGAACCATTTCACTATATGTCAATACACGTTTCCCAATTTCAGTTTCTTACTGAAAACAATATTGTTGAGCCTACTTGTGAACATCGCGTGGGAATGTAGAATTGGAGATGAGAAAGATACCGTTTGAATGTATTGCAACTCGGTGCGTCTCTGACGCTGGTATGTAAGCAACGATGTATAGAAAGATGTTAGTGTGGCGTTCGAACGAAAACTTTTTTTGTCTCATTGCATTTGAAGTTGATGCATGGAAAGGTGTGGCTTCTTGGTGATCACGTTACACGTGGGCTGGTGGATTAATTTGTATGTTCCTCTGTTGTGACATGTTATATAGGGGTTGTCTGAATGTTGGTTGATGATACCTTAAAAGTCGAAAATGTCCATGACTAAATGAAGCGAAAATTATGCAACTCATACCAGACAATTTGTCCAACTGAAAAATATGGCCCTCCGCCAGGGAGGGCAACATGTCTCAACGGAACGAGAAAGTTTATAGTTTATTCACGTCTTGCTAATATAATGTCTCAGAATTCTCTGTATATCTCTGCAGGATCTCTTCCACTATACTTTTTTTACGTCTGATAACTCCTAAGAATTGTTGTGGTAGACTAGCATGTGATGTTATTTAATTCAAGTCTCTTTCTCGAGTACTGTCTTTTGCCTCTGTTCTTGTAGAGCAAGAACTCCCTGTGGCAACATGTATGTTTCCCTGAGGAGACACCCATTTTAATGCATTTTTCTGACTATTCTGATGCCTGTCACACTTTTTTTTTTTTGCAAATATTAGTATATCAGCAGACAGCTTTCTCGATGTTATCTTTGAATTCCAGTTCTGCACTTTTTCCTATCACACTGAGAAAGTGAATCACTATGAGGATATCTGCGCCATATTCATAGCTCTCTGTAGTATTTATATTACAAGTGTTAGATGCTCTTTTAAATCACAGTGAGCCTCCCTCAATGTTCAAAACGTAATGGATGGCGGTTTGATGTCCCTTCAGAATGTAAGTGTTTAGTTGTGGTGGTGCCTCGCAGGGCTAGTTAAACAGCTGTAATTCCAAATTATTTAAAACGGTAGGCTGTCATAGCTCATTACAGGAAGCGGCAGATTGGCAATGGCGTTCGGGGGCTTCCACCCTTTTGTAACTCCGCAATGCTTACTAGGTGCAGCGTCGGCCGGGCAGCGGTCCATGACGCAAGTGAAGCTCTCAGAGTTGACTACAGGTCTGGGTGGCGTCGGCTAGCGGCAGCTCACGCACCCCAAGCCGTCAGATAACGCAGTGGCCGGCGAACTGCTTCACAAGCCTGTTCTAGCCTGGTTTTGCGCCTCTCCAAGTCCTGCAGTCTCAGGGCAGACTGTCCTGACGTCGAGTCGAACTGTGGTCCGCAAACAGCATTCCAGACGACGGCCAATAAACGAAGCCCAATTCTGATAGAACTGCGATACTAAAAGGAGTGACTTTAGTATAACATTCCTAGGTATTTATATGCGTCGCCATGCTTTGTAGCATATATATTCAACATACCAGTAGCCGCTAGTGTGGAAAGGCTAGTGGCAACTATACTTCGGTTTTCCTGTAACAAATGTTTCCACATCCTGCCAGGCCAACTCGCCTCCCAACATTGCGAAGGCTGTGTTATGTTTTATTGAAAATAACACCCACGCTTACATGTATATGACGCTGCGGAATTTCGCTTCTACCTTCGTGCAATTACAACCAGATATTGTCGGTGCAATACGCGACCCAATCTAACAAGATCCAGTCCGTTGGGTCGCCTTAAAAGAGATTGCCCGCATGCAAGCTAGATTGACAAGTTCTGTGGCTGCTGCACCAGTTGGATCTAGTCTGCTCTTTACTCAAAAACAAACTTACTACTACGTTTCTGTATGCAATACATATCCTAAACTCAGATTATCTTACCATTAGAATTTTCTCTATTACCCCATAGCCTCTGGGAATCCAGTCAACTTAGTTTTGAACACTGGCTGCGTCTGAAATGCGTTTCGTTTTCCACTTCTTGTACATCTAAACAATGCTGAGTCTGAACTTCATCCTATGTTCCAATTAATTTACGTCTAAACAAAAACAGTGCTTAACAAGATAAGTGCTTCTGTGGTACTTCGTACGACAGTGGTCAATGTGGTCTCTTTCTGGAACTGGTTCTCCCTGTACTGGTAATAGTGAATTCAAGAATCAGAAGAGGAGGAGGTGTACTTGGTAAAAACCTGATGATATGGAAAGATTTAGTTAGATCATGTTCAGACAGAGATTCCGAAATCAGATACTAGATTCTAAGGAGAACCCCGAAGCGGTAGTAGACTCATATCACAATGAAGTGGTTGTAAAGAGTTGGCTGAAGTTCAGAGGATTAGTCACGAAGAATCAGTATGCATAGAAGAGGGATACGCAAGTCCTAAGGGATGACGAGACATGCTTGAAGTTTTCTACGGCTATAAATCCAGCAGTAAGGAATAGCTCAGTAGACACATAAAATTGAAGAGGAATGGACGTCTCTAAAAAGGGCAAACACAGAAGTTCGAAAGAAAGACATAAGTACAAAGAAGTTAATTGCGAAATAGCATGGTAACGTAAGGAATACTTCAGTTGTTTGAAGAAAGAAGGAAGTGCAAAAATTTTCCGGGAATTTCAGGAATAGAGAAATACAAGTCGCTGACGAATGGAATGAATAGGAAGTGCAGGAAATCTAAGACTAAATGGCTGCATGAAAAATATGAAGCAAACAGGAAAAGAAATGAGTGTCGGAAGGACTGACTCAACATACAGAAAAATTAAAGCAACCTTCGGTGATACGAAAAGGAAGGTTCGTAACATTAATAGTGCAACGAGAATTCCACTGTTATATGCAGAGGAGAGAGCGAATAGGGGGAACGAGTACATTGAAGGCATCTATAAGGGGGAAGATTTATCACATGTGATAGAACAAGAAACAGGAATCGATTTAGAAGACATAGGGGGTCCAGTATTAAAATCATAATTTAAGAGAGCCTTGGAAGACTTAGATAAAATAAGGCGGAAGGGTAGATAACATTGTATCAAAATTTCTAAAATCATTGGAAGAAGTGGCAACAAAACGACCGTTTCCATGCTGTGCAGAAGTGTGAGTATGGGGTCATACCATCTGACTTTCGGACATACATCCTCCTCAAAATTCCAAAGACTGCGAGAGCTAAGAAGTGCGAGAATTATCGCACAGTCATCTTAACAGCTCATGCATTAAAGTTGCTGACAAACATGATATATAGAAAATTGCAAATGTATCCGAGGATGCGCTAGACGACGATTAGTTTGGCTTTAGAAAAGGTAAAATTATCATAGAGGCAATCCTGATGTTGCGGTTAATAATGCAAATCAGACTAAAGAAAAATAAAGACACATAACAGTTTTCGACTAGGAAAAACTATTCGATACTATAAAATGGTGCTAGATGTTCGAAATTCTGACAAAAACAGAGGTAAGCTGTAGTGAGACAGGTAAGATACAACATGTAGAAGAGCCAAGAAAGAATAGTAAGAGTGGACGACCAAGAGCGAAGTGCTCGGGTTAAAAAGGGTGGAAGAGAGAGATGTAGTCCTTTTTCCTTTCTGTTCAATCTGTACATGGAAGAAGCAATGATGGAAATAGAAGAAACGTTCAGGAGTGGAATAAAACAGTGATACGATTCACTGATGACATTTCCATCTTGAGTGAAAGTGAATACGTATTACATGGTATCCTGAATGGAATAAGCCACATAGTCACTATAGAAAACGAACAGAGGGTAAATCTAAGAAAGACGAAAGTAATGAAAGTCGAACAAATGAGCACAGCGAGAAACTTAGCATTAGGATTGATGGTCACGAAGTAGACGAATTTAAGGCATTCTGTGGCCTGGGCAGCAAAATAAACAATGACGGACTGGGAAATTAGGACATCAAAAGCACATTGGTCGTGGGAAATGGGCATTCCTGCCCAACAGAAGTCTGCTAGTATCAAAAATAGGCCTTAATTTGAGGAAAACATTACCGAGAATATACGTCTGCAGCACAGAATTGTAAGTTATAGAAACATGGGCTATGGGAAAATCGGAACATAAGAGAATCGCAGTCTTGGAGATGTGGTGCTACAGGCAGTTGTTGAAAATAGGTGGTTCAAAATTGCTCTGAGCACTATGGGACTTAACTTCTGAGGTCATCAGTGTCCTAGAACTTAGATCTTCTTAAGTCTAACCAACCTAAGGACATCACACACATCCATGCCCGAGGCAGGATTCAAACCTGCGACCTTAGCGGTCGCGCGGTTCCAGATTGTAGCGCCTAGAACAGCTCGGCCACTTCGGCCGGTGAAAGTAGGTGGTCTGAGAAAGTAAGGAGTGAGGATGTTCTGAGCAGAAGCGGAGAGGAAAGGAATATGTGGAAAACAGTGACAAGGAGGGACAAAATGAGAGGACATCTCTTAAAGCATGAACGAATAACTTCCATGGTACTAGAGGGAGCTATAGATGGCAAACCCAGCAAATAAATGAGGACTTAGGTTGCAAGAGCTACTCTCAGATGAAGAGGTTGGCACAAGAGTATAATTTGCGGCGGGTCGCATCAAACCAGTCAGAAGACTGATGACACCCCCTCCCAATAAATAAATAAATAAATAAATAAAAAGTAAAATAAAATAGAATAAATTAAAAAAATACGAGCTGCATCACCCAACAATGATGAGTGATTGCGAAGTCCCCTTGCTCCGTGCATGGCACTCTCGCTTCAAGATGCTGGTTCCACAATGCTTTCACTCACAAAAATGCTGGTTACATAATGCTTTCACTCCAAAGAAGATCAGTGTCATGGCTATGGCCTACACCTGCTCCATCTTGTCTCCTGAGGTATCCAACTTTTGGACAGGGATTCCTTTTTCCTTTACCTCTCCCAAAACGTGTGCTGTGGTCCTGCAACAGTTAACTCGCCTACACAATACGTCATTCCTGACAAATACGCTAACACTCTCTTAACCTCCTAGATTTTAGCGTATAAGGACTCTTCCTCATTGGTTCATCTACAACCTATTTCTGCCTCCTGTGCACTTTCTTCTTCGCTTTTTTGTTTCGTTCCGGCCCAAAAGTCCAGGAATAATCTCCTGATTCCCTCGAAACGGTTTCAGACGTCCCGCATGTACAGGAAATTGCGTCTTGACATTCACTGGTGATATTGTTTACACATCATGATATGGCTTTTATTAATTTGCAAAAGATACCTTTCTCTTGCCCTTCTGGGCACCGAAAGTCGACATTGTTATCCACTAGCCAATCTCGTAATCCAGCATTCTTGCGGTATGTCTCACTGCTCCTTCTTCCTTTTCTAGTTGATTTGGTATTAGCTTTGCGCATCTTTATCCACATTTCCTTTATCACTCATTAACTCATTTTCCTGTCTTACCCTTCCTGAATTTTAACACATCGACAACTGATGGCATCTAAAGACCGTATATTAGATAATATAGTGACAATCCTCTATTAATGCGCTGCTTCCAGTTCTATGCTGAACTCACATACCTTAAACAGACATCCCAGTTCGTGTAGTGGGAGTCAACATAGTATCCCGTCATCTTCCCTACAATTCTATGAACAACTTCTGTAGTTCCATTGCCTTAAGGATGTAGAAGACTAGGTCTCAATTTCTTCAAATTCAACTGCCGACACAGTTCTTCGAAAAAATCTGACATAAAACTTGTACCTTGATCTGTCACCATCCTCTCAGGTATCACAAATTTTTGTATGCAGTTGTTCACTAAAGCGTGCACCGCTGTTACTGCCCTTCGGTTTGGGCATAATGAACATTTACACATAGTTTAAACAATGGTATAAATTCACGACTAAACATTTGTTCCCGGCAAGTGTTTTGTTGAAAGGTCCTAAGACACCAGTCCCAAGCAACTGAAACATGACTAATGCTTCGGGTAACTTCAGCAATGGTGCTCCAGTCTGACACATATATGCTCTCTGTGCACATTGATGCAATTCTACACTCACCGTTCCACGTCTGCCTTTTTATTCCTCCAGCAGGACGTCTCCGCTACTCTCCTGTTGGTATACATATATCCCAATTTAATTGCTAATACATTATCATGTATCTCCTTCAATGCTTCAATGCTTCGAACTTCTTCTTAGTTTCTGTGCACAGCAATCCGTCCTGCACACAAAACTGGGACTGAAGACTAATCTGTTTACATTTGTCTTATATTTTCTGTGCTGTTGGCCAATCTCAAGCTTTATATTGCTACCATCTTACTCACGTCACCCTAATACTCATGTTTCTTTCTGGGTTTATACGAGACCTAACAGTCAAATTCACTCAACTATTCTGCCCACTCTGTCAACCTACTAGGCGGGTCTTTCAGTCCCAGCAAACATTTCAACGCTGCATTATAGAGGGTCACTGAAACTTCTTTTCATAGAGTTAACACTTGAAGGAGACAGTTTCACAAAAAGGGTCAACATTTACTTTCCCACTGTGGAGAAATGCTTCTCCACTGAGTTCGCATGCCTTGACGCATTGGCCACCGGATTCCACAGCAATAACTTCCTGACTCAGACCACAGTCTAGCACATTGCTGGATGCGTTGCATGACAGAATGAATTCCTTACTGTAATTTGGAAACACTAAGACTGGACTTCACGTCAAACCCTCTTTCAGTTTGTGAAAAACACACGAACAAACCTCTGACCATACCAACTTTGAAGCTTTCTTCAGAAATTCTATGAAAGGCCCGGTAATATATGCAGATATATTTACAGACCCTCTATAATTGTTAGCAACGTGAAGAAAGGATTACAGTTCGTTCACCAATCCGGCTACTGGAATTTATAGACGGCTTCAACTGCCCTCAGGTCCATCTTATCTCCATTCATAACGATTATCGACTAATGTGTGCTACTTTGTCTAAGACAATATTTTACTAGTCTGTGCTCAACGCTAAGCTTGTGTCTCCTAATTTCAGGAATACCTATCTTAATGGCTGTATGTGCTGCTGAAAATGACTTGTAAAGAGGATTGTTTTTAAGATACTCCATGAACTGTCATGATTTTAACTTATGAGAACCCCAGCCAGCGATCATTGAAACCTCCCCCTCGATTGATAAAGTACCCACAGGGAGTGAATGCTATTTTTGCTTGGTCTTTATGAGCCACTACTAGCTGATCGTAGGCACTTTCCAAGTCCACTTTCTAAAAGTTCTTGCACTGGTATAAACAGTTTATGGTTTCAATAACAGATCCTGTATTCTCGTGACCCATATGCAGATTACTTAGGCACGACGACAGTTCTGCCCCCCCCTGGCACCCTAATATTCGATTCTGCATAAATGGGGTTACTGGCAGCGGGTCTTTTCGCGAAAAAAAATCATTGAGTTCCGACAGAAATTCTTCAATCTATCAATATCACTTCGCTTTAGATGCTTTGCTTTCCCTCATAATGCAGTTTCAGAGAAGCTTTGCAATTTTTTATGGCCAACTCCCCTATATTCCACTTTTCTTCCTTCGGGATAACCACGTTAGTGATTAATAACTAGATTCTCAGCGCTGAAATTATCTACAACACTAGTAGAATTTTTTTACACTTATCTCTTGAAATTATAAAGCACATATTTTCACCAAGCAATCTTCCTGATTTAGTACTTCATTTACTTCTAATGGTTCCAGCAGATGCAGCATCTCTACCAGTAAGTTACATTTAACATTTACCTAAGGTGATTTTCCAGTATTCTTAGCTTCACAACTGTGTGAATCGAGCATTAGTGTGATATTTCAGTGATTAAGCGGTTTATTGTACTCGGTAGGCTCCCCTTTTCACTTCTCTACACAGGCAACAATTTCACCCAATTCAAACATTTTCCAGTCAAGCTCCGCCACTCGGTGCCGATGATCGATTTTGGCACACTGATGGTGCAAGGAAATTCAATTCCAGAATATGTCATAGCTATCACTTATATGTGTCACAGTTTCTACACATTGTCTAAACTGAACCATATCCAGGCAACATCTATCTATCCCTAAGAATCTCACAGGTGTGACTCCTTTATCCTCCATTCCATGCAGTGTACATAATGGTAGTTTCCATCCCTTATCTTCCACCATATCCCCACAGTCAGCTGACACATGGACCAATGTGCCTAATAACCACCACGGAATTATACTTCCCACACACCACCACCTCTGTTCCCAGTATTCCATGGCTGGCGTACATGCACCATCTGTCCACCCCTTCACACTTTACATTGGCCGAAAACATTGCCCTTCTGACTTGCAACACAGTTCACATATCGATTTCCTTCCATCCCACTGCCATTCTAATAGCTGAGAGCAAATCAACCAGAAACCCTCCTCTCACTCTCTTAAACATTTCCGAAGGCAACCATAACGAACAATGCTTAACGCACTCTCTGCTTAACCTAATGTAAGATTTATACATTCTCGACAGCATCCTGCTCCAACTCGTATGTAGAACAATTGATCTTGCTAGTTCTATCAACAAATTCTTCTACTGGTTGTTATCGGCCCTTGGTAACCACCCCATACTGTTCTCTAAAATGTCTGGTATTCTGATTCCTACACCTTTGATCTGACCTGGTTTTAAATTCTTCAAATATTTCAACTCCACTGAGAACCTCTGTATAACTTGCATGAACCTTGTCTGGGTAATGTCAGTTTTGCTAACCACAAACGTTCCACATGAGACCACCCTTCCATCTGTGCGAAATTCCGAATGTCCTCCACAAACGCTTCCACATTCTCAGTTGACTGACCTGAGAAAGGAGAAACATAACTTATAACTGACAGATCTATAGTTCAGTGCAATCCCAACTGTGTATGTAGCTGTATATTGTCTGCTGTCACTTGTGCTACTCTTTCCAATAATATACATACGGTCTCTGGCTTTGAAACTTCATGCATTCCTCACCTTAGCAAACCATGAGCCATCTCAGTACTCTTTGTGGAACATCAGCAATTACAAAATACCAAAAATAAAGTATACCAAAGTCATTCTTACGTGTAATGATCAGCCATTTGGATTCCCATAATCGTCTATCCATGTGCCCTTAACGCTTACTCATGTAGCACACTACCGTTACCAGGTCCAGTCGAGATGCTTAATGACCTAAGGAACACTGAGTACGTCTGACTAGCTCTACACGTCCTACGTTACCTCTAATGTGTGACAAATCCTCCAGCTTCTTGCTTTCAATAAAATTCGCCTTACATAAAGCATGATAGTGAAAATTATCTTCTGTAAGAAAGGCACTTTCACACCAATAGTTAAATTTCTTGACTCAGCATACCACAGACCGAAGGTTCAGATGTGGCACTGAAAAGGTGATGCTGTTGCTCTAACACCAGTTCTAAGTAACTGATGGACATGAGTCTAAGGGAAGCCTCAAGGTGCCAATTAAAAAGCCCATTATTCCAAATGTTTTATGATGGCACTTCACTGTAGCCCCATACGTGAATCATCAGATTGGCACTGGCCTCCTGTGTATTGCCGTCCTGCAATGTTGACAGAAATCAATGCTGGCCTGGCAGTGGCTGCTTCCATCAGCTGCATCTCCTGCTGTGGCAGCCTAAGATAGCTGATACTGGTCAAGAAAGCGACAGACTGGTGATGTAGTGGCAGTGACTCACTGTCCATGAGTCGTTAACTGGCGAGTTGTTTCCCAGGACATGTGCTGGCCCATGGTAGTGCTGCTCCATGTGCTGCAGTCTCAGGGCAGACTGTCCTGATACCATGTTGAGCTTTGGACTTCGAACAACCTTCCCGACTGTGGCCAAGTGAGGCAAGTCTTTGGTGATAGAGTTGTAACACAGAAGTGACTTTAGTGTAAAATGGTTATGTACTTCCACGCACTGGAGCTGCACTTTTTTAGGCTTTGATACACATTGCGGCCTGTATATTAAAAATTTAGGCAGCAGACGGTGTGGAAATACTTATGGCATCTACCGCTTGCATACTGCTGCGTCAACAGTTTCCACACCCTGAAGGACCATCTAGCCTTGCAACAGGGCTGTGTTACATCTCACTGGCCTGCGGCTTGTGCTGCTGGAGGTATTCATGACCAAATGTGGTTGTTGCACTACAGAATGTTGTCTCTACCTTCGATCTGTGTCCGTTGAGTATTTGTGACTATTTTTCAATCTTTTGTTTGCGTGGATGCGTCGTTGGTTAAAACCAGTTATTTCTACGTATTTCTGCAAAATTATTCGGTGTGGTGAGCAGTCTTCTCCTCGACTTTGGCATGATTTTTCTATGGATGCACAAGGTGTATGCTCGCTCCTTTCCAGAAAATTATCAGTTATTGACTGACATGTTTTTGATAAAACGTGGTCTTTTTAACTGGTAGATCCCGCTGAGGGCTGAGGGAACTTGTGAAGAGATTGGGAGGATCTCCAGATCTGCCCAGACAGGGCCTCGATAAGTGAAGTCGGTTGCAATGTGGAGGTATTATCTCCTGGCCATCGCACTGGAATCTCCCAACTGTCGTGTGAAAACTGTAGAAAATTGCCTACAAAATTGATGTACGTGTTCATGACGACCTATATTAAAACTAAGTACCATAATATATTCGTATCAGTGAGACGAATTCATTGTACCTTCGAATTCACTCATGCGTGGAAACTGCACTACCTGTATTATTGCAGAATTAGCGAAATAACACTTGAAGCATTGCTGTGCGCAAACAGATACAACTACAAACAACATTTAGACGGCTACCGCTAGCAGAATATTTCAGCAGAGGCTAGTAGAAGTCACGTATTTGTATTATGTCTATTTGAAGCGTGAAAGCCGTTTAAAGTAAAGCAGAAACATTTGTTCCAGCAAGAATGCATACATACAGAAAACAACACAATTATGAATGCAGATCTGTGTTAACCGATGCCTAACCTTCATCCTCACCTACGTAAATAGTTGCTCGAAATTGATATTATTAACCATATTAATGATTAATCATCTATCCAATAGTAAACTCGCCTGCTATTTAAAATAGTGCCACCTCGAATAAATGTGAATGCGTCTTTTCCGAGCAAGAAATTTTGTGGATATTTAAATATCTTGTGTAGTATGTAAATTAGAAAGACGGGAGCGCGACCAATGTTAAAAGAAATGGCTATTGAAGTGTTGCTTTTAAGCCTTGTGTGTCAAGTTCAAAGTGAATTCGTGGGCTACATAGATATATAAGCCAATATATAGACCATGCAAAATCTGCGCCTGAGGTAGGTCATTCTTCCACAGTTGCACATTTTCAATTCATATAATTATATTTCTGTGTTTCGAACTTCGTTGAATTTACTACTCGTTTTGGTGTTTCAGAATGCGGTGTGTTTTGCACTCGATATTTCGACAACCATTCGGACCTCTCGATATTTTGAAACTTGAAATTATGTACTAATGGATTACATACGTTCCAAATTTACACTCATTTAGAAGCATTTCTTTACCTTTATTTTAGGAGAAGCAGATAGATAATTTGTTTTGATATGCCTGTCGCGCGAGTTAAGAACCAACATCCTACAGGTTTTCTGTAATACTAGGATTTACTGCATCTCAGCTCAGTTCTGGAAATTCGTTATGTGTTTCTATTTCTGACATTTAATTTTTAATAGGCACCATCTATTTTATTTTTGATTTTTACTGAATAAACAGGGCATGTTACATCAGTTTCGTGTTATACGTTTCCTTCAACGAATCACTTCGTATTTTAATTAAAAACTGTCAATAAATTTTGCAAACTGTAGTGAGAAATTATGTGGTACTAAACTACTGTCGGAGACCTTATTGTAAGAGTGTGTAATCCGCTCCTGAGATATAGAATGCGAGCAAGACTTATTCAAACAGTTTTGTACATTTCCCCAGTTTCCTGTGAAGGAATTCTCTATCAGCACGTTACACTTAGTTTAACGACCCAGCTGGAGAAGCTGACAAATAGGTCTGTTCGCTGATTCGATTATAGACTGTTTTCCTTCTACTTAATGCTCTCTCTACAGTATGCACATATCACCTTTATCTCTTAGCAGTTCGCTGCAGTGTTCTGACAGTTGAAACACTCTTGGGACTACCACGAAGCCTTTCACATCAATTACACAGAAATCAATGTAAGCACTTTTGATGCTCGTTAGATATTTACTGACCTGAGGATTGAGCATTATCACTTGGTACAAGTTTTGTTGACTCTAAAGTCACTTTCTGAAACGGTGTTGGAGATCTGACTCATTTTCTACATGCTTAAAATAATGCATCCGTGATTTCGCTCTCGCATGGAACAGACGGAAATGAAACACAAATTAAAAAACAACAACTTATATGTCTGGCAAATAAAACACGGGAGGGATGAATACAATTAAGGTTTTAATGTTTCGCTCAGGATAAGATCAAATTAGACGGATCTCAATCTCGATTTGGGGAAGGTAAAGTAAGGAAATCGGAGGTATCCTGCTGAAAAGAACGATAATGGAATCTGGATTTAACAAGTTTTAAAATTGGCGGTAAAATTAAATTTTGAGCGCTGAACGGTGATCTGAAGGTACATAGAGTGCTATTGTTACATGAAAATTCTCATTGTTTTGACGAGGAACGACGAACTGTTCTGATTAATATCACCAACACCTATACGGTATGGTGTGAGTACCTTGCTTGAGCAGAACGCATATCCTTAACGATTGCTTCTGAAATGAAAGTCTGTCATCATGGTTCCATAAATTAACATTGAATTACGGTAAGGTGGGAGAAGAGGATGCAGTAATTTATTGCTGACAGACTGCACGCTCCGTTACGATATTTATCGTCTCTGCTCAACGAACCACAGCTTCATAGACTAGTTTTCAAGATCTCATTCAAAATGTTATCAGGTTCAGAAGAAATTTACTCTAACAACTGTTTCCAAATCTTCGACTAGGATACTGAAAGGCATCACAAATACACTCCTGGAAATGGAAAAAAGAACACATTGACACCGGTGTGTCAAACCCACCATACTTGCTCCGGACACTGCGAGAGGGCTGTACAAGCAATGATCACACGCACGGCACAGCGGACACACCAGGAACCGCGGTGTTGGCCGTCGAATGGCGCTAGCTGCGCAGCATTTGTGCACGGCCGCCGTCAGTGTCAGCCAGTTTGCCGTGGCATACGGAGCTCCATCACAGTCTTTAACACTGGTAGCATGCCGCGACAGCGTGGACGTGAACCCTATGTGCAATTGACGGACTTTGAGCGAGGGCGTATAGTGGGCATGCCGGAGGCCGGGTGGACGTACCGCCTTATTGCTCAACACGTGGGGCATGAGGTCTCCACAGTACATCGATGTTGTCGCCAGTGGTCGGCGGAAGGTGCACGTGCCCGTCGACCTGGGACCGGACCGCAGCGACGCACGGATGCATGCCAAGACCGTAGGATCCTACGCAGTGCCGTAGGGGACCGCACCGCCACTTCCCAGCAAATTAGGGACACTGTTGCTCCTGGGGTATCGGCGAGGACCATTCGCAACCGTCTCCATGAAGCTGGCATACGGTCCCGCACACCGTTAGGCCGTCTTCCGCTCACGCCCCAACATCGTGCAGCACGCCTCCAGTGGTGTCGCGACAGGCGTGAATGGAGGGACGAATGGAGACGTGTCGTCTTCAGCGATGAGAGTCGCTTCTGCCTTGGTGCCAATGATGGTCGTATGCGTGTTTGGCGCCGTGCAGGTGAGCGCCACAATCAGCACTGCATACGACCGAGGCACACAGGGCCAACACCTGGCATCATGGTGTGGGGAGCGATCTCCTACACTGGCCGTACACCTCTGGTGATCGTCGAGGGGACACTGAATAGTGCACGGTACATCCAAACCGTCATCGAACCCATCGTTCTACCATTCCTAGACCGGCAAGGGAACTTGCTGTTCCAACAGGACAATGCACGTCCGCATGTATCCCGTGCCACCCAACGTACTCTAGAAGGTGTAAGTCAACTACCCTGGCCAGCAAGATCTCCGGATCTGTCCCCCATTGAGCATGTTTGGGACTGGATAAAGCGTCGTCTCACGCGGTCTGCACGTCCAGCACGAACGCTGGTCCAACTGAGGTGCCAGGTGGAAATGGCATGGCAAGCCGTTCCACAGGACTACATCCAGCATCTCTACGATCGTCTCCATGGAAGAATAGCAGCCTGCATCGCTGCGAAAGTTGGATATACACTGTACTAGTGCCGACATTGTGCATGCTCTGTTGCCTGTGTCTATGTGCCTGTGGTTCGGTCAGTGTGATCATGTGTTGTATCTGACCCCAGGAATGTGTCAATGAAGTTTCTCCTTCCTGGGACAATGAATTAACGGTGTTCTTATTTCAATTTCCAGGAGTGTATAATGCAGAGTTTTTATGGTTGATAGCTATTTTCCAAACAACATTACTTTAGATCATCTATACCGGGAAATAAATCAGTGCAGGCTCCTTATCTGTAAAAGCATGAGTACAGAGGACGTCAATAACCCTCCTATAACAATATAACAAATGTATCAAGTTCAAGATTCATTTCCTTATGTCCATATGCAGTAGTTGTAGGACAACTTTCTTCAGGTTGAGAGCGCTGTGAATGCCAAAGGTACTAAACAACTCGTTTCAGTGTTCTAATCCGTTACAACTACCTGAACTACTTTTGCAAAAGAAACGTTCCCAGATATAATGCATACCTTCAGGTACATTTTATTTATCTTCTGATTGAAACGAGCGATGTTACCGTAGTCCTTTCAGAAGAACAAAGAAAATTACTTATCAGCAGTACTTGACACGACCTCGATACTTACGTTAATACTTTAGTAGAAAGTTCCTGAAAATATCTGATCCACTAAACTTGAGAGAAGCACAGTTCTATCTCTGTAATGACACCTAAACGTTACGTTGTCCTTCTTAAATAGAACAATATTCATATTACACCTGCCCGACCAATGTATCAAACAACATTAGCTGATAGACGCTAAAGAAAGCTGGTAGAAAACTATACTATTCAAATGTTCATTCGTAGTTTTCTGTTAATAGTAGCACATTTACTCATTGTACAGTGGGGTAACATGCTACGACCTGAAATGGGATAATCTCGTCTACAGTCGTAGGCTTTCTGCAGAAAGAGAACCTATGCTCTCTATTATTGTTCGTTGGTGTAGTATCAACAAAATTAATTTTTCTGTTTTCTTCCTTTTCGTAAGTAAACTGCACCCTGTGATGCATATTACTGAAAGCCTCGAAGATTGTCATAAAGTATCATACTCATCTCGAAATAATAGTGATGTATCGTCAACGTTTCGATAATAATAGAGGATCAAATCGACTAACTCTTGTTGCTGCGTGAAAAACTTTTGCTGAATGTCGTTGACAAGATATTAGCCAGTGTAACTGTGAGGCAATATCACATCGTCAACCCATCATTCTCAGGATTTATTAGTTTCTTTGGCTCACCACAATGATCGACTGCACGAGTTTGACTCTGAGGAGGGATGTTTGAACGTATTAAATGCTAGCGTTACGGAAGACCTATATTAAGACAGCTAATACAGCCGTTGTGCTCTTTTCCAATTGACTGTTCTCTTACTTTTACATGGTTTAAAAGAGGATTGGTAACAACATCTCCTACATTAATGTTTTACCATGGCTTTGTAGTTACCTTGTGGCTATGTTCTTGTAAAAGACACCTCCCACTGCTGCAATCGAAGTGAGTTCTTTTCGCTACACTGGTTCACAGTAGCATTTACGGTGTTTGGGTTTTGTGTGTTTTTGCAATCAGTTTGTTGCACACTTGAGGATATACAACTTTGCTGACAACGTAGCTCCAATTATCATCCAGGACGAATAAGAGGACCTATGAAAGATACAGAAAACAGTAACAGTTCAATTACATTCTTGGTTGAAGCAGTTGCCTCTTTATGTGCCCTCATTACTGTTCTTGATATCCCTGAGAGGTTTCCTAACGTTAATAAAATAGCAGTTCTATATAATTACACGTCTGTTCAGCTGTCCATACGAGGGATGTCTCCATGTAAGAAATGCTATCAGTACGAAAGTGCTATATTAAGGCAAAATATACTTATTTTTGTCACCGAAAAACCATAAAATGCTGATATTAGCCAATTTCGATGAAGCAATGTTATTCCGTAATTCTTGTAGATGTTACCGAATTATGAAAATAGCTATTACGTCGCGCGTCGGCGGCCGCTATAAGAGCACTTTAAATATATATTCTGTACAATGATGACAAACTATGACAGCTTTGGTAGCTGTAATCTGAAGCCCGACACTGATAAGCTTCTATCTACAATGTGCACGGAATGTTTTACCGGTGGAACCATCAACAACTCGATGAAACGACTGTAAGTAATCGTGACAAGAAAAATCGTACCCAGCTACGCACCGTTTATAACACAATCCTGACGGTCTTCATTGGTCAGCAGCCTGCACGCACTTCATTGATGGCCTTGTTGCAAGTGTCACTCGCGTTGCATGGAGGAATCTTCGAGGCACCTGCTTCTGCAGTATGAATAAGCTACAATATTAGAAAAAAAATATTATTTCGTAGGTTTTATAATAAAAGAACCACAGTATAGAACAGACCTAAACTACTCTCTCTGAAATGTGTCGGGTATGAAACACACATAAGCTCGCTGTGAGCCACGTACTCGATAGCAGAAGAAAAAATGCTTATGAACCACTTCAGCGACAAATAAAATCATACACACTTTGGCAAGAGCAGTGTTTTTGGGCTCCCTTTAGCCGTATTCCACATCTTAGTCTAAGTGGCCCGGTTGTTCTGTGGCACATGAGTACAGACACATTAGTTTACATGATACTTCGGACCTAATGGATAGTTAAGATTAAATAGGCACCTTATAAAACAAAACATACTGTGATGTTCATCTTCTTCAGTAAAGACTATGGTATCAAGGTATGTTAAGTCACATCCACTTACTCCCAGGGAAGCAAAATAGCAATATGTATGTTATAATTAAATATGTTCTGCAGCTTGCTCCATTAAATAGAAACTTCTTACCTGCATTAAAGAAATGTTGGCATACAATAACGATATTTATCAACTTACGCAGTCTTGCATGGTATAAAAATATCATTTTATACTAGGGCTGTTGTTAAGAGCTTTAACGGCCTAATCCAGAACTAAAATGTGACACCGTCTCTTTCTACCATTGGTCTCCCTGATATGCCACCCCCTCTCCACCAGCACCAACATCCAAAGGTACAGCACTGCAAATCTCCTATTATACTTTTCATCACTAAACTGAGGTGACCAGACGTCCTCACGTTATGGTGACAATCCTCAGTTTAATTCTCTGTTTTCAATTCCATTAAAACTGTTTGGGGACAACTAATATATTCAATTTCTAACATTTTGTCCCAAAATTTTTGAAATTTATCAAAATATCTAAATCAAGAAGAATGTACTGAATATTTCAAACTAGAACTCAACTGATTATACCCGTGCAACCAAACATGGCATCAATTACTTATCATAATTAGTTTCAGGAAAGTGGACTATTAAAGGCGTAGAACTGTTTCCTGGAGGGAATAACTTTTCCTTCAATTCAGAAGTTGTACTTTTGTAATGGGAAACATGCTGAAGCATCAAACTAGGGCATCCGGATAAATGTTTTGTTTTAATTTGTAGAATGTGGAATAAATATCTTCTTTTTCAACATGCACTTTCTTGCCATAAAATAAAGAAGAAACCCTTTGTTTGCATTTTCTAGTGAAAGTTATACAACTTTTATCAGATGCCCGAGTGGCGCAGTGCTAAACAGAACCACTCAATATTACTGACACTTGACAGATGAACTGCAGAGACAAAAAGAAGAGAGACTGACAGAGGTCTGCAATCACGTCGCAACATGATAGAGAGCCAGCACACTGTTGGACAGAGATAAACCAAGGTCATGTTTGTTTCCGTTTTGCACTCAGTAGTGGCTGCTTTAGTTTTTGGAAGGTAGTGTCCATGTGTTTAGTTAAGTCCAAGTAGGTAAAGACTCAATACGTATTGGTTCTGTGTGGTTTTGAAAAGAATTTGATGAATTAAGTTTCCTCTTTTTGATTTTTCTCTACTCATTTGCTCAGCTAGTTGACTCCTTAATTTGAAAATATTTTTTTCAATCTTTTCTGCCCGTAAAATTTGCCGCCCTAGGTGGCCGCCTATTCTTGCTTAATGGTAGAAATGTCGCTTTTTATCCTCAAGCAGACAGCTGTTACTGTAGTTTTACAGGCAAGCTGAAATTAACACGTGAAGTCTTCACGGGTTGTCAGCCGAGTAGCGTCGTCGTCTCGTAGCAAGTTTCAATGGAATACGTCTCCATCATCAGTACTTCACCTGAAGATAATGGACACGCATTCCATCGAAACGTTGCTACGAGAGGACGACGCTATTCGGCTAACAAGCCGTGAAGACTTCATATATAAAATTCGCCGAGAAAGCCTGCACTCAAGTATAAAATATTTTCAGCGACACTGTTCGTGGGAACAGTAACAAAAATCTAATACTTGGATAGTAGATATTCAGACCAAAGTAATGTAGAATGACTACATGTGTAAGTGAAATCCGTCCTCAAAAGATGACTTACAGAAACACTTCCTTAATTGGCTTTTTTCGGTATTGCTTATCGCCCTGGACTCTTAATAGACTAGATTTACAGGAAATTCAAAGAGGAACAGCACACATGGAAACATAAAGTCGTAAAAGGAAGCTAAGTGAACTCCTTTGAGTTGGTCACTGCAAGGAAGTTTTACTGCTGGAAATCCGAGAAATATGTTGTGAGTGCTGTATTAGTTACTCAGAGAGATCCCTCACAAAATTACGGGTATTTACCAACAGTCATTCTTGCCACCTGACTGGATTAAGGACACCGTTTAGGCATCGTTTGTACTCCCCACTATACACTGTAAGATAGCATGCTAGTGTTACACATCTCTATATATATACTAGGATCGTGTGTGGGTGTTCTGTGAACTGACAGATCGACTTACATGCAGCATTCACATAAACAACCCCCGACGCAGATGTCACATATAATCTTCAACACTACATTTCAGGTTAGTGTGATACCACTGGGTTTGATTCTAAATACAAAACTTCCATTACACGTATGTGTCTACAAAAAGGTATTTTACTTTATCTTTTATCCAAATCATAAGGCTGTCCACAATCTTAAACAGTTTCTGTGGAAATCTTAACGATAGCTGCCTTGCCATAGGTTTTTAAACGAACAAAAGACGGTTGTTGCGTTAGTATCGTATGTGCAGCATGTGACATATATAACGTTTTATTATTTTATTTTTAATGATTCATACATTGAAGATGGTGGGAAAGGTAGTTTATTCGCCATAGAATACTGCTGTAGAATGAAGGCTAGCTTTTCATCATTATTATTGATTTTGGCTTTCATTTGATAAGAAGCTCATCGTTGCTGGCTATTGTCCCAACAACAATTCACAGATGCAGACTTGGTTGGGTGACTCCTGCCGGGTGCGCATGCGTGCCACATTTCTACGTATGTGTTGACATCTTGATATCGGGGACTGAAATGCTGCACTGGCCACCAGAGTGGAAGAGCGACCTCACACCGCTGTTTCACAGGTTTGGATCGTAAAATTACTGTTGTAATATATTGCAGTCACTCTCTCGTTAGATGTTTTACGAAATTATTAGCGCTATATTAATCATTAGTAGCTCACGGTCTCTCCCCGTGCTTAGAATATTCATAGACTGTTGATAACGTATATTGGTGGCCTGATGAGATCTTATCGTCTTTGTAAAGTACCTTGCTTGGTACATTAATGTCACATTCCAAAAATGCCAGTTTTTTCGTTTTCAGTCTACTGACTGGTTTGATGCGGCCCGCCACGAATTCCTTTCCTGTGCTAACCTCTTCATCTCAGAGTAGCACTTGCAACTTACGTCCTCAATTATTTGATTGACGTATTCCAATCTCTGTCTTCCTCTACAGTTTTTGCCCTCTACAGCTCCCTCTTGTACTATGGAAGTCATTCCCTCATGTCTTAGCAGATGTCCTATCATCCTGTCTCTTCTCCTTATCAGTGTTTTCCACATATTCCTTTCCTCTCCGATTCTGCCTAGAACCTCCTCATTCCTTATCTTATCAGTCCAACCTAATTTTCATCATTCGTCTATAGCACCACATCTCAAATGCTTCGATTCTCTTCTGTTCCGGTTTTCCCACAGTCCATGTTTCACTACCATACAATGCTGTACTCCAGACGTACATCCTCTGAAATTTCTTCCTCAAATTAAGGCCAGTATTTGATGTTAGTAGACTTCTCTTGGCCAGAAATGCCTTTTTTGCCATAGCGAGTCTGCTTTTGATGTCCTCCTTGCTCCGTCCGTCATTGGTTATTTTACTGCCTATGTAGCAGAATTCCTTAACTTCATTGACTTTGTGACCATCAATCCTGATGATAAGTTTCTCGCTGTTCTCATTTCTACTACTTCTCATTACCTTCGTCTTTTTCCGCTCCTGAACCTTTCTTTTATTTCCATCATTGCTTAATCGATGTACAGATTGAAGAGTAGGGGCGAAAGGCTACAGTCTTGTCTTACTCCCTTCTTAATACGGGCACTACGTTCTGGATCGTCCACTCGTATTATTCCCTCTTGGTTTTTGTACATATATGACCCGTCTCTCCCTATAGCTTACCCCTACTTTTTTCAGAATCTTGAACAGCTTGCACCATTTTATATTGCCGAACGCTTTTTCCAGGTCGACAAATCCTATGAACGTGTCTTGATTTTTCTTTAGCCTTGCTTCCATTATTAGCTGTAACGTCAGAATTGCCTCTCTCGCGCCTTTACTTTTCCTAAAGCCAAACTGATCGTCACCTAGCGCATTCTCAATTTTCTTTTCCATTCTTCTGTATATTATTCTTGTAAGCAGCTTCGATGCATGAGCTGTTAAGCTGATTGTGCGATAATTCTCACACTTCTCATCTCTTGCCGTCTTCGGAATTGTGTGGATGATGCTTTTTTGAAAGTCAGATGGTATGTCGCCAGACTCATATATTCTACATACCAACGTGAATAGTCGTTTTGTTGCCACTTCCTCTAATGATTTTAGATATTCTGATGGAATGTTATCTATCCCTTGTGCCTTATTTGACCGTAAGTCCTCCAAAGCTATTTTAAATTCCAATTCTAGTACTGGATCCCCTATCTCTTCTAAATCGACTCCTGTTTCTTCTTCTATCACATCAGACAAATCTTCACCGTCATAGAGGCTTTCAGTGTATTTTTTCCACCTATGTGCTCTCTTCTCTGCATTTAACAGTGGAATTCCCGTTGCACTCTTAATGTTACCACCGTTGCTTGTAATGTCACCAAAGGTTGTTTTGACTTTCCTATATGCTGAGTCTGTCCTTCCGCCAATCATATCTTTTTCGATGTCTTCACATTTTCCCTGCAGCCATTTCGTCTTAGCTTCCCTGAACTTCCTATTTATTTCATTCCTCAGCGACTTGTATTTCTGTATTCCTGATTTTCCCTTAACATGTTTGTACTTCCTCCTTTCATCAATAAGTTGAAGTATTTCCTCGGTTACCCATGGTTTCTTTGTAGCTACCTTCTTTGTACCTATGTTTTCCTTCCCAACTTCTCTGATGGCCCTTTTTAGAGATGTCCATTACTCTTCAACTGTGCTGCCTATTGCGCTATTCCTTATTGCTGTATCTATAGCGTTAGAGAACTTCAAACGTATCTTGTCATTCCTAAGAACTTCCGTATCCCACTGCTTTGCGTATTGATTCTTCCTGACTTATGTCTTGAACTTCATCCTACTCTTCATCACTACTATATTGTGATCTGAGTCTATATCTGCTCCTGGGTACGCCTTACAATCCAGTATCTGATTTCGGAATCTCTGTCTGAGCATGATGTAATCTAATTGAAATCTTCCCTTATCTCCCGGCCTTTTCCAAGTATATCTCCTCCTCTTTTGATTCTTGAACAGGGTATTCGCTATTACTAGCTGAAACTTGTTACAGAACTCAATTAGTCTTTCTCCTCTTTCATTCCTTGTCCCAAGCCCATATTCTACTATAACCTTTTCTTCTACTCCTTCCCCTACAACTGCATTCCAGTCGCCCATGACTATTAGATTTTCGTCCCCCTTTACATACTGCATTACCCTCTCAATATCCTCATACACTTTCTCTATCTGTTCATCTTCAGCTTGCGACGTCGGCATGTATACCTGAACTATCGTTGTCGGTGTTGGTCTGCTGTCGATTCTGATTAGAACAACTCAGTCACTGAACTGTTCACAGTACCACACCCTCTGCCCTACGTTCCTATTCATAACGAATCCTAAACCTGTTATACCATTTTCTGCTGCTCTTGATATTACCCGATACTCATCTGACCAGAAATCCTTGTCTTCCTTCACTTCACTGACTCCTACTATATCTAGATTGAGCCTTTGCATTTCCCTTTTCAGATTTTCTAGTTTCCCTACCACGTTCAAGCTTCTGACATTCCACGCCCCGACTCGTAGAACATTATCCTTTCTTTGATTATTCAATCTTTTTCTCATGGTAACCTCCCCCTTGGCAATCCCCTCCCGGAGATCCGAATGGGGGACTATTCCGGAATCTTTTGCCAATGGAGAGATCATCATGACACTTCTTCAACTACAGGCCACATGTCCTGTGGATACACGTTACGTGTCTTTAATGCAGTGGTTTCCATTGCCTTCTGCATCCTCATGTCGTTGATCATTGCTGATTCTTCCACCTTTAGGGGCAATTTCCCACTCCTAAGACAAGAGAGTGCCCTGAACCTCTATCCGCTCCTTTGCCCTCTTTGACAAGGCTGTTGGCAGAATGAGGCTGACTTCTTATGCCGGTAGTCTTCGGCCGCCAATGCTGATTATTTATCAAAATTTGACAGTGGCGGAGATTGAACCCGGGACCGAAGACGTTTTATTTATGAATCAAAGACGCTACCCCCAGACCACGGGTAAATTATTCCCTTATGCCATAGATATGCGATACTCCACTGACCGAAACATCTTATTAAATGGTTCTAAAGTCTTCGATAGTGTGTCACGCATCAAACTCTTACACTTGCTTTTAACCAGCTCTGTTCCATATTCTTTATGGCTGGTCACTCCTGCCAAGGGGGAGATGCGCAATTGTTAACATCACTTTCAACGCATATCTAAATCTTATTGAACATAATAAATCTTATTGAACATAACTGCACCCTACTCCTATCACCACTGATCATAGACCCAGAATTAATATAAAAGTGCCTTTGGGCGGTGGGGCCCTCAACCTATTAACAACAGCGCCAGATTTTTCTATAATTCGGATTGTTTGGATATCGTGAACTGCCTAGGATGTCTGCATTTTGGTCAATCCTACAAACATTTTTATCAGTTTCTAGGTTCTTAATCCTTTCAGTTTACCGATTTCGCAGCCACGTTTTACCATATCCTGGATTTGGTGCCTCATGACTACAGTTTTGCTGATTATGCAGTATTGTCATTATTTATATTCTACCAATGTGACTTACTGCAGGCTATATATCCATGTATGGTTTTGAAGGTACGTATAAACATCATATGTAATGTGTATAAGTGATGTACATAGGACATATGTCAAGGGGCAACAATAATTTTCTGATTATATATATATATATATATATATATATATATATATATATATATATATATATATATATATATACTCCTGGAAATTGAATTAAGAACACCGTGAATTCATTGTCCCAGGAAGGGGAAACTTTATTGACACATTCCTGGGGTCAGATACATCACATGATCACACTGACAGAACCACAGGGCCATAGACACAGGCAACACAGCATGCACAATGTCGGCACTAGTACAGTGTATATCCACCTTTCGCAGCAATGCAGGCTGCTATTCTCCCATGGAGACGATCGTAGAGATGCTGGATGTAGTCCTGTGGAACGGCTTGCCATGCCATTTCCACCTGGCGCCTCAGTTGGACCAGCCTTCGTGATGGACGTGCAGACCGCGTGAGACGACGCTTCATCCAGTCCCAAACATGCTCAATGGGGGACAGATCCGAGGATCTTGCTGGCCAGGGTAGTTGACTTACACCTTCTAGAGCACGTTGGGTGGCACGGGATACATGCGGACGTGCATTATCCTGTTGGAACAGCAAGTTCCCTTGCCGGTCTAGGAATGGTAGAACGATGGGTTCGATGACGGTTTGGATGTACCGTGCACTATTCAGTGTCCCCTCGACGATCACCAGAGGTGTACGGCCAGTGTAGGAGATCGCTCCCCACACCATGATGCCGGGTGTTGGCCCTGTGTGCCGTGGTCGTATGCAGTCCTGATTGTGGCGCTCACCTGCACGGCGCCAAACACGCATACGACCATGATTGGCACCAAGGCAGAAGCGACTCTCATCGCTGAAGACGACACGTCTCCATTCGTCCCTCTATTCACGCCTGTCGCGACACCACTGGAGGCGGGCTGCACGATGTCGGGGCGTGAGCGGAAGACAGCGTAACGGTGTGCGGGACCGTAGCCCAGCTTCATGGAGACGGTTGCGAATGGTCCTCGCCGATACCCCAGGAGCAACAGTGTCCCTAATTTGCTGTCAAGTAGCGGTGCGGTCCCCTATGGCACTGCGTAGGATCCTACGGTCTTGGCGTGCATCCGTGCGTCCCAGGTCGACGGGCACGTGCACCTTCCGCTGACCACTGGCGACAACATCGATGTACTATGGAGACCTCACGCCCCACGTGTTGAGCAATTCGGCGGTACGTCCAGCCGGCCTCCCGCATGCCCACTATACGCCCTCGCTCAAAGTCCGTCAACTGCACATACGGTTCACGTCCACGCTGTCGCGGCATGCTACCAGTGTTAAAGACTGCGATGGAGCTCCGTATGCCTCGGCAAACTGGCTGACACTCTGACACTGACGGCGGCGGTGCACAAATGCTGCGCAGCTTGCGCCATTCGACGGCCAACACCGTGGTTCCTGGTGTGTCCGCTGTGCCGTGCGTGTGATCATTGCTTGTACAGCCCTCTCGCAGTTTCCGGAGCAAGTATGGTGGGTCTGACACACCGGTGTCAATGTGTTCCTTTTCCATTTCCAGGAGTATATATATATATATATATATATATATATATATATATATATATATATATATATATATATATATATATATACTCCTGGAAATTGAAATAAGAACACCGTGAATTCATTCTCCCAGGAAGGGGAAACATTTATTGACAAATTCCTGGGGTCAGATACATCACATGATCACACTGACAGAACCACAGGCACATAGACACACGCAACAGAGCATGCACAATGTCGCCACTAGTACAGTGTATATCTACCTTTCGCAGCAATGCAGGCTGCTATTCTCCCATGGAGACGATTGTAGAGATGCTGGATGTAGTCCTGTGGAACGGCTTGCCATGCCATTTCCACCTGGCGCCCCAGGTGGACCAGCGGTCGTGCTGGACGTGCAGACCGCGTGAGACGACGCTTTATCCAGTCCCAAACATGCTCAATGGGGGACAGATCCGGAGATCTTGCTGGCCAGGGTAGTTGACTTACACCTTCTAGAGCACATTGGGTGGCACGGGATACACGCGGATGTGCATTGTCCTGTTGGAACAGCAAGTTCCCTTGCCGGTCTAGGAATGGTAGAACGATGGGTTCGATGACGGTTTGGATGTACCGTACACTATTCAGTGTCCCCTCGACGATCACCAGAGGTGTACGGCCAGTGTAGGAGATCGCTCCCCACACCATGATGCCGGGTGTTGGCCCTGTGTGCCTCGGTCGTATGCAGTCCTGATTGTGGCGCTCACCTGCACGGCGCCAAACACGCATACGACCATGATTGGCACCAAGGCAGAAGGGACTCTCATCGCTGAAGACGACACGTCTCCATTCGTCCCTCCATTCAGGCCTGTCGCGACACCACTGGAGGCGGGCTGCATGATGTTGGGGCGTGAGCGGAAGACGGCCTTACGGTGTGCGGGACCGTAGCCCAGCTTCATGCAGACGGTTGCGAATGGTCCTCGCCGATACCCCAGGAGCAACAGTGTCCCTAATGTGCTGGGAAGTGGCGGTGCGGTCCCCTACGGCACTGCGTAGGATCCTACGGTCTTGTCGTGCATCCGTGCGTCGCTGCGGTCCGGTCCCAGGTCGACGGGCACGTGCACCTTCCGCCGACCACTGGCGACATTATCGATGCACTGTGGAGACCTCACGCCCCACGTGTTGAGCAATTCGGCGGTACGTCCACCCGGCCTCCCGCATGCCTACTATACGCCCTCGCTCAAAGTCCGTCAACTTCACATACGGTTCACGTCCACGCTGTCGCGGCATGCTACCAGTGTAAAAGACTGCGATGGAGCTCCGTATGCCACGGCAAACTGGCTGACACTGACGGCGGCGGTGCACAAATGCTGCGCAGCTAGCGCCATTCGATGGCCAACACCGCGGTTCCTGGTGTGTCCGCTGTGCCGTGCGTGTGATCATTGCTTGTACAGCTCTCTCGCAGTGTCCGGATCAAGTATGGTGGGTCTGACACACCGGTGTCAATGTGTTCTTTTTTCCATTTCCAGGAGTGTATATATATATATATATATATATATATATATATATATATATATATATATATATATATTTACTGTCATTGCATTTTAGCACAGTATCTCACAAACAGCTGTGATCTGTGCTGTCAAACATCTTCCCGCTTTGCACTGCTTGCAACAGGTACAAACACATACACTGTAATACAGTTTATAAACATGGGTGCATGGAACGAAGAGAGATTAGTGATTAACATCTCATCAACATCAATGTCATTAGAGATGAACTTCAGCACAGACAGATCTCTGTCACTCGTGCTCTGATCCATTTGATTATTCATACTGTTGTGGAAATTCGCAACAGATTCATAATACACCTATCTTACGCATTTGTATCAACAATTTAATTCATAATGCATAACAGAAATTTTTAAGTTTTGCGGGGAGAGATGTATTTATATAATTGTACTTCTTTCTTTATGGCTGATACATTTGCATTTTTGGTCTTTTCTACCAATTTTACCAACTTCCAATTTGGTAACGTGTCAGATTTGCCAGTAATATCAGTTTTACTACACAGCGGTATTTGACCAACATTTTGCAGAGTGTGCTGTGACGTCATTATTTGCTACTGTCAGCTCTGCGTACAGCAAAGTTCGGAAATGAAGGGAAACAGCGTGTAGATGTTAAATACTATAGGTACTTCTGAGTACTAAATTTCTTATGGGCACTGACATGGCATTACACTAATCTGAGGCATATGTGTAACACATGGGTGTTATTGTCAGATTATTCAGATGCTTTGGGGAAAGAAATTAATATGTTGTAATGAATACTCAAGCACAGAGCAATTGTGTATGTTGGTCTAATGTACCAGCGTCTGTGTTTGGCGTGTGTGTGTGTGTGTGTGTGTGTGTGTGTGTGTGTGTGTGTGTCGCATGTGAGACGCCAATGTTACACTGAAGTGATGCATGTGTGACATCATCAAATAGTTTGAATACTTCTGGCAAACAACAAACTAATAAGTTATAACAAATATCTAAACAATGAGCTACAATGGATAGTTCATTGCTCGACTAGGACTTCATTCATTATCGATATACAGCAGTCAAATTAAAGTTGCTTGGTTGAATTTTCAGGCAGTTCACTGACATCATGATCGCAAGCAGAGGGTTTGTGGGGGTACTCAGTGTGGAAGGTGGGTGTGCTGTGTCAAGTGTGGGCCAAGGTAAAGTTGTGGCAGAGTGTTCTAGATGATAAGGAACTGCTGATGCTTATTTCAGGGATCTCGAAATGTGTGCAGAGCATAATTCTGCATGTGATGATGGTTGGATTCTGGGAATCGTTCTGATGGCAAGAAAACGCTGTTGCTTATGCCAGTGAGGTCTTGATGATAAGAAAGTGCTGTTGCTGATACATCATGCACATTTGCCTGAGAATCAAATGGAATGACGTCGTGATCTTGAAAATAAGGATGTGCTAACAGATGCTGAGCCAGCATCTGACTCACAAAATTTGGATTCGGATAGTTCACTGAAATTTTCAGACTCTAATACGAATATTTACCATGCATATAGGCATAAAGTAAATGACATACGTATATTTAGTTTTTCAGATATCATTTGTAACGCAGTCTTATATCAGCAGCCCTTCACCTGAGGAAGAAGAAAGTAACCCAAGAGCGGTCATATTTCTATCCAACGACGTACTATGAATTGTGATAAACAAAGATAATTATAAGAATCAAAGTATAATAACAATGTGACGCACTCCAAACAAGAGCATAAAAAATATTGGCGTAATACGACCTGTATCCTTATTAATGTTCCTTATCCGGCTTGGCACCAAACTCTCTTCTTCGATGTTCCCTGCCTTCAACTGAGAAGAGGCAGTTTGTTATTGCCTGACGTGATCGTGTGTTTTGAAAAATCACCTAGCTTGTTTGCTAAAACTAAAAATCGCTAATAACGTAAAAGAAAGTTACCTTTCCCCTGTTCAGGATGTTTCAAGTAATTTTACAAAGGATATATGATTCTGTTAAAAAATAAGACATAGGCGCTTCTATATCACAGTAAAGAAAGAAGTTATATCACTGTATCAATTGCCGGTAGTTCGTTTCGAAGCCTCCAGTGTTTCATTAAATATTCGGCGTGTCCATCTTGTGTGGTTCACACTGTGCGAATATGTGCTAGGACTTCGAGACCTCTTTTCTAACAAATCCTCACGACGCTTCGATGTTCATACGATAATCACATTTAGCAGCTCTCCAATAGCGATCTGCAGGTGACGTACCAGATATCCGAAATGCTTCATCAGCATTAACACTGCCTCAGCACTCCACATATGTTGCGTGGATGCAACAAGACGTACAGCGAAGAAAAGTTCGATGAATTGCTGTAATGAGTCCGGTAACTGAAGGTCATCGCCGGTGAAAAGTCCGAGCGTCATGTTGTGGTAGGTCTGCAGACGCTGCCGTTATAAGTACCTGGGCCGATGCGGGTTGGAAAACCTGTAGTTCGGGTGCAGCAAGTCGCCAACTTAAGACGGAGAGGGTTAAGGGGTCTCGTGTATGCGGCCGACGGCGGTTGTCGGTCACAGACGCGAGGACTGTGCCAGCAGTACAACGGTCAGTCATGTGAAATCAGTCAGGTGGAAAGACACTAAATACCTCATTCGCATGGTGATCCCTCTGAAAGCAAACCATGCACTAGTGCCACAGTGTAACTTATTTTATACACAAAATTAATTTCTGAGATTATATCTGCATACTGGGCTCGCTTATGTCTCTTGTATTTGTCTTCTCATTAACATTATTCAGGGCATTAGCCTTTCTATCATATGCACCTGTAGCTTTTGTACTCTTTCACGCTAGGTCTTTAGAAATTCTATCATGAATCCGTTTTATTGTCTTTGTTTCCAGTGTAAAGCTACTGCATACTTTGTCCAACAGATTTTTATCCACAAAAACAAAAAATATTTATGAACGTATCTTGTTATATGAATCTTTATTTGTTAATACATTCTTTTCTAGTGCATTAACGCTATTTTTAACTGTACAATATATGTTGGCGAAATCTATTGCTCTTAGATAAAAATTACACACACATTCAGAAAAACATAACACCTTGAACGACTACATCTAGGACATTGATATTCACAGGGCATGTTCATTATTATGTCCTTAAAAAATGAATCATGTCGGCCCTCGGATTCAAGGCAACACTGACATCGTGGCGCATAACTAACTACCGGTAACATTAACAAAAGATATAGGATCAGTGTTACTAGAGCAGAAGTGCAGGATGCCTGCACGAACCGTACCATCAAATCAGTGAGTTTGAAAGAAGGCACTTTATTGGCTTGAGATAATGTGATGCATCCGTCCGGGAAACTGCTGCTCGTGTGGCACTAAGTATTTCGACTCTGCAACGAGTGTGTTCACAGAATGCCATGGAACACGAAGAGACTGATCAACTCGCACCACCAGACCACCTCCCGAGAAGATCTGAATGCCATTGTAGGACAGATTTACGTCAGCCTCGGCTCCGGCGCAACAACGGAACAGCGTTGCAGATTGTACGCTTTCAGGAGTGAGATTCCGTTGCCGTTAATTACGGTATGGGTTACATTTGCGTCGTCCACTTCTCCACCTACCTTTGACGAATGTGCAGAAATATCCTAGATGGCAACGATGTATGGGAAGGCGTCACTGTGGACAGGAGTGGCATCAGATAGTGTTTTCAGAAGAATCCATGTTCTATTGCAAAATGGTGGCCAAACTCCGGTTCGCCGCAGGCGGTGGGAGTAGCATCACAGTGACTGCATACGCACAAGACACACAGCGCGAATACCAGGCCTTATGGTGTGGGTACTGTTGTGTATAGTCACAAATCACAGATCGTGGGTATCCAGGGCGCTGTGACCAGTGTGACCTAAGCGAATGGTATCCTGCGACCCATAGCCATACTCCAGGCGCACATCATCAGAGACGCCATTTTTCAGCAATACAATGCACTAACACATGTTGCTACACGAACACATGCTTTCTTGGTGCCAGAGGATGCCAGCATTTTGTCGTGGCTCGCCAGATGGGCAGATAGTCGCCAATCGAAAATGTGTGGGATATTGGGAAATAGCGGGTACAGTGCTGTGACCCAATGCCAACCACCGCAGATGATCTTCGGAACCAGGTGAATGCAGCATGGATGGCTCTACCACGGGACGCCATTTGCACCTTGTGCACCTATATCCCATCACACATAGAATAAGTTATCAGGGCCGATTGCGGACTCCTGTTGCCTACTATGCAACAGGACATATGCCGAACCAATGTGACTGAAATGCTAATCATTTCTGCACAATGTACTTATGTACATGTCCTGTCACTATGAACGTCTCTATTCTTTTAAGATGTTCTGTTTTTTTTTCGAACGTGAGTGTACTTTAAACTTTATCTGCTCTCAAGTAGCTAAGTGTCGCAACTGACTAATGCCCATCTTGCCAGGTGATGTTTAAAGCATATAGGAAACAAGTGGATCCAAACGGACTTGTTACCTTTCCTTGGCCAGGACATATTATCTACATAAAATGCATTAAAAAATTTATAAAATAAATAATTAGTCTAACATTCTAGGCTTTCTCTGGTTAAATGGTGTGAAAGGATACACACATCCTGGAATTTAATTGACTTCGCTAAAAACTTTCTAAAGGCAAGATCGCATATATATATATATACAACCGTCTCCAACAGACTTTGATGTCATCTTCAAGTCTTAAAAAATCCTTTTTTATGAAACGTGCTCATTTTAAATTGTATCTCACGCCAAGTTGTCATACGTATAAGAAAAAGCAGTTTATAAAAGTTTTGTTAGAACTGAAATATTTAAAACCATAAACCACTTTATGCTAATGGCCTTTTTCATATATGGGTTGTTTCACAAGTGATGGTCAATATTATGGGATATGACAGGAATGATCGTTCGAAACAAAAAAGTCAAGTAAACATGGGCTCCGAAACGCATTCATTAATTCTTGATCTTTGATATTGCGAAACTCATCTCTTCTATTGCAATCTCCATATTTCCCATATTTTGGAAAGTAATAGTATGAACCTAAACAAGACAAAATTGTCCAGTATCATGGGCTCTAAAATGTATAACTTAAGAGCTATTAGCACTTATTCATCGTCGCTAGTTTGAAACACAACTGTCCTAATGAACAAGTGCCAATAACTTTTAGGGTATGTATTTTAGACCACACGTTCACTGAACATTTTTTCTGGTTTTGGTCCATAGTACTACTTCCCAATATATGGAAAGAATAGGGCTTGCAGTAGATTTGTTTCACAGTACCAAAGTTAAAAAAATTGCTCATAGCTCTTAAGCTAAACATTTTAGACTCCATGATTACTTGACTTTTTTGTTACGAATGATGATTCTTTTCATACCCCTGAATATGAACCATCACTTCTGAAACACCCTGTATACTTTGCTCACCGACGATTATTGCGTGACAGTAACAGTGCACGGTAGCACATCTGTTTACATACTCTGGACATGTCCTAAACATCTTTTGACATAAATTGGACAATACCTAAATTTCACTCATGCGGTCTTGGCCTTAGAAACTTTTTAGCAAGTAAAACAGATCGCTTTTCTGTCTTCTCAAAACGAGAAAATTCAGTTTAATTGGCATTCACACATTCTTCGAAGAGAAGTATCGGTTGCTTGGAAAATTTTATTTCCTTAGAAATATCAACGCTAGTGTGCGAATAACAATAAAGTGTTATAAGATCTAAGCAATGAAATATTACCGAAAGTTCAGTCTTCTAGCGGACCACACAGCAATAGAATTTTTGTAGTATTTTATGTGTTACGTGTGTTAAGAACTCATATATCAATGTCCCATAGCACTTTCATGAAAGTGTCAAAAATTCTCAAGATAATCGACACTGTTTCCCGAGTGCTTTAAATTATCCGCTGTAGCTCTGTGGTAGATGGAAAGAAGGTGGTAGGGTGGTCACCTGCCACATGGGTGGGCTGTGCTCGATTCATGTCCGACGCAAGTTTTTAAGCAAAGGCGTATGTTCTACGTGGTTTTTCTGTGACGCGTAAAATACAGGACGTTATCTGCTGTTTCTGTTTGCCAAAATGCTGACGACATTGATCGGTGTTTCAGTGTGGACTGTTCTGTTTTTTCTGGAAAGTACTTGTTTCATGAGAAGCTCTCACTTAGCGAAAATATTTTTTGTGCTATGGTTGCAAACTCCGTTTTGTCACAGCAACAAGAAGTTTATCAGATATTAATCAAAAATGGCTCTGAGCACTATGGGACTCAACTGCTGTGGTCATCAGTCCCCTAGAACTTAGAACTACTTAAACCTAACTAACCTATGGACATCACACACATCAATGCCCGAGACAGGATTCGAAACTGCGACCGTAGCAGTCGTGCGCTTCCGGACTGAGCGCCTAGAACCGCGAGACCACCGCGACCGGCAGATATTAATCGTCCTGGAATTGTCAAATTCGTTCCGTCTTATTCAGCGTCGAAAAAGAGAAATTTCTGTTCTGGTACAAGGCTGACTGGTCGTTTACTTCAGGGACTAGTTGCAGGCACATACGAAGCGGTCAATATTCATGACAACCGGTTGCGGCCTTACAGCCGTCCCCACTTAGCAGCATTACGATTAACAGGGAAACTGGACCATGTACTAGAATCACGAGTGCAGACCAAGTTCCATTCTACCTTATACCTGACGTTCTTTCAATCTTCATGAAAGTTCTGATGGTATGCCTCACAGTGACATACATTTATTCGCGTGAAATACTATAAACATCCACTTCCGAACACCTGGATCGTCTCTAACGTGATTAAGAAGACCTTTTATCTTACTTGAAGGGCGATGAATACACTGGATGCCGTCTTTTCGTAGAAATTACCAATCCTACCGCACACTGAGTCAGTAACAGGTAGAAAAGTTTTTCATGGTTCCAGTTTTTCTATTTCTCAGATGTTCTTGTTTCTGACTGCAACGCCCATTCGGTTGACGATCTGAGAGCCGATTCCTTCGGAACACTAGTCACAGTGTTGCAATATTTCTGTCGAGTTCTCCTTGTCTGTAAGAGTTCAAGCTCTACGAACCAGAGCCTTTAGCACTGGATACCTTTGTGACGTATGGTGATGTCTTGAGGACGGAAGATAGAGATCAGTAAGTGTAGGTTTTGTACATACACTCTGACACAGGTTTCCGTCAGTTCTTCTCTTAACTAGCGAGTCGCGGAGAGACAGTTGTCCCCCCCTTTCCATGTTGCGCTGTAAATTTTGCATTAAATAGATAGAAACGAAACATTTCAAGAATTCTTCAGGTTTGACTGCTCAATGGGGCTACACTGCAAACATGTCATATACGTATCGGTAGCAACATGTTAGTTTCAGTGAAGTTAAAATCTTCTGGATCATTAGGCCTCGTCGTGTTTCTTCTCAAATGATCGACGTTTCGACCCCTCTGCTGGAATCTTCCTCAGGATCTTCTGGTGTCCACTACTCTTAGAATGCCAGAGAGGAGTGTCGCATCCTCTTATAAAGTGGGAGTTTTCACGCGGTCGTGCTGGAGAAGTGATAGAAGTGGTTAAAATTCATATGGCTACCATTGGTGGGCCTTGGTCACAGGCTAATATTCCCGCTGTGATGCGGAAGAAGTGGCGTTGGTAGCTCATCTCCTGTGGATACCATTGTCGGCCCTTCGTCGTTGGATAGAAAGGCACTATTCCACACTTATGCTGGAGAAGGGTTATTGGTTGAAATGCCTGCTACGGCTGTTGGTTGGCAGCCATCATTGGCTAGATTCGAAACGGACAGAGCCAGAGAGGGGGAATGTTTACCCAAAATATTATTGTCCGCCGAGGTGGCTTGCAGCGCGTTGTTTATGCCGCTCACACACCGCGGCCGTGTATTTACTTCCTTGATGTAGGGGAGCCACGATACCGGAAGCCTCTAGCCATCCTCTCTATTGAAATTAGATGCATTCTTAGAAATTTCAACCGCTTCTCCGACCTTTCTTCTATAAGTGTTTCCTTTGCCAGATTACTTACATAATTAAGATCGATGTCAGAGCCACAGTGCTCATAGTGTTCCGCTACTGCCGATTTTGAACTATGTTTTAGCCGCATGTGCCGTCCGTGTTCCTTAATGCGTTCTTTAACAGTTGTTACCATTTCGCCAATATACACTTTGCCGCAGCCACATGTCACTTTGTAGACGCCTGCATTGTGGAGGCAATAAGGTGCATCCGTTTTCCGCCAGAAAAAAGTTTTTTATTTTGTTTTGACTAAAGAAAGACGTCTGAATAATATTCTTGTTTAAAATTCTGTTTATGCGGTCACTGACCCTAGAAACGAAGGGTAACCTGACGGAGTGAGAGGGCGGTTACTCGTCGTTCTTATTAGCGGTATAAATATTCCGCTTAAAAGCCCCGTCGATTGAACAACTATCATACTCATTTACGTTCAATGTCCTCTTTAAAACATTCAACTTCGATTCCAAGTTGTCGTCATCGCTGATACGGGAGGCACGTGAAGACAGAGTGTTGAGTACTGCTGGCTTCTGGGCTGGGTGGTGGTGCGAGGTGGCATTTAATACCTGTTTGTGTTAGTCGGTTTCCTGTACACTCTGTGACCTCGAGTGTTATCAGATCGTCTATATACCAACACATCTAGGAACGTGAGAGCGACCTCACTCTCAACCTCCAAGGCATATTTGATTTTGAGATGAATTCCATGTTAGTTTCAACTTCTTGGATTCTCGAGTCTATGCTTCAAACTCTTCTATGTGTAGCTTCACCGCAATAGGTAATAGCACAGCACCAATCGCCACTGAATCTGTTCGTTCGTAACATCTCCGAAAAGGAAATAAGTTGACATCCGATTGTGCCTAAAAAGCTATGTGAACAATCGTCGAACTGCCCCATGATTCGATCCAACGTATAAGAAAGTGAGATTCTTGTAAAAACTGAGACTACGTTGAAACAGATCGTACACTGACATGACTAAATTCATGAGACGGCGATATGCACATGTTCGGATGGCGGTAGTATCGCGTACACAGGTTATAAAGGGGCAGTGCACTTGTGGAGCACTTGTACTTCAATTATTCATATGAAAAGGTACCGGTGTGTTTATGACCGCACGACAGGAATTAACATACTTTGAATGCGGAATGATGCATGTGACATTCCATTTCGGACATCGTTAGGGAATTATATATTCTGAGACACACAGTGTCAAGAGGGTGTTGAGATTATCTCATACCTCCCGGCATGGACAATGCATTGGCAGACGGCCTTCATTTAACGACCAAGAGCAACAGGGTTCCCCGTAGAGTTGTCAGTGCTAACAGAAACCGTTGCGTGAAATAACCGCAAAAATCAAGGTGGGACGTGCGACAAACGTATCTGTTTGGAGAGGGTGGCGCATTTTGACGTTAACGGCCTTTCGCAGCAGGCGATTAACGAGAGTGTCTTCCTAACAGCACATCTCCTGCAGCGGCTCTCCCTAGTTTGTGACCATAACGGTCGGACCATAGACGACTGTAAAACAGTGGCCTGGTCAGATGAATCCTGACTTCTGCTGGAAAGAGCTGATTAGATTGCTCGAGTGTGGCGCAGACCCCACGAGGCCACTGACCCGAGTTGTCAACAGGGCATTGTGCAAGCTGATAGTGGCTCTAGAACGGTGTGGGCTGTTTTTACTGGGAATAGATTGGGTCCTCTGGATCAACGGACTATAAATGATTGTTTTCTGCTGTGCGAAGACCATTTGCAGCACTACAGAGAAGTTCCCAAACAAAAGTTGAATTTTTATTGATGACAGTGCTTCATGTTCTCGGGCCACACCTATTCGTGACTAATTTGAAGAACATTCCAGAATGTTCGGCCGAATGATTTGACCATTCGGATCGTCAGATATCGCACATAATCGAAAGGTCAGTTCACGCACAAAATCTTCCAGTGGCAGTAATTTTCCATTTATGGCCGGCTATAGGGGTAAATGGGTCAATATTTCTCAGGGGAATTCGGACTTGTATTGTCCATGCCATGTCGTGTTATTATACTACACAGATCAAAAAGAGACCCTACAATATATTACGAGGTATCCCATGTAATATACATTTTCGAGAGACGCAACTGTATTTGATGACATACAAAAATTTGTGAACATGGTGTTCGCGTAACTCAATGTATTCATTCCGAATACATTTCAGTAAAATTACTTACTGGTATGCAAGTGGGTCAGTATTACTCTGGGTATAGACCAATTCTCTACCTTTCTTTCTTTTTCTTCTTTTGCGTAATCAGTCATCTGAACCGCCACGAAATTCTCTCCTGAGCCACCCTCTTCATCTTATGATAGCACTTGGACCCTGTGTCCTAACTTAATAGTAGTGAAAGGAGGTTACTGGGCACACTCGTATGTGGCACCCGAAATTAACAATAACATTAATCTAAATTGAAATGAAACTAGTATATTACAAACGATGCATGTCCCTGATAGCCTTTATAATGCGTGACGTTGATTCTGTACGACCGCAGAGCTAAAGATACTGCTTCTAGTCTGAGGTTGTAGTTTCTAGTCTGAGGTTGTAGCGTTGGTGTAAGAGAGGGCTTGGCGCACAATTGTAGGTGGCAGTCAGTGAGCGAAAGACGAAGGAGTGGGCAGTTTCTGTGGAGTGAGGCCACCAACTGTTAGATTAATGTAGGAATTACGAAAACATGTAAGCGTAAGTCTTCTCACAAGCAAAGTAAAGATTTAAATAATTATGATATTTGTTTGCCACATCGTTAGTATAGAAGAGATGGCTGATAAATTACGCTTACTAAGTGACCCCAGAATGTACGTAAACCGATTTGATAAAAAGGCCAGTCAGATATTACACTTTTGTAAAGTTTCTAAGATCTATTAACATAGCTATATGTGGTAGTAGTAGTTGTTGTAATTTGATGATTTCTATTTCTGCCCTTTCAATGTGGTTAGGTAATACTTGCTCTATAAATCTCATTGTCTGTGCATTAGTTAGTAAAATCCGACTTCCGTTGTCAAATGTTTTTGAAAAGTAAAAAAAAAAAGGCTCTGTGCACTATGGTACTTAACTTCTGACGTCATCAGTCCCCTAGAACTTAGAACTACTTAAACCTAACTAACCTAAGGACGTCACACACACCCATGCCCGAGGCAGGACTGAAACCTGCGACCGTAGCGGTCGCCGGTTCGAGACTGTAGCGCCTATAACCGTTCGGCAACCCCGGCTGGCTGAAAACACAAATTTAACTTTTTCTCAAAAGAGACCAGTATAAATCGAGATTCACTGTCACTGCTTTAGAGGTAAGATAATTTAATTTATTTGTTATGTGCACAGGGACCGGAGTTATCAATTTATTACTCTGTAATACTGTTAGCAAAAACAGTATACGCATTGATTGGTCAATGCAAATCGCTACACGATATACACGATAATTTGACTTTAATATCCACTCTACACTTCAGTGATTCATTCAACGTAATAGTAAAAAGAATCATCATAAAGGACGTTACACTTGGTGACAGCTCTGCCAGTCGTTCACTTTGTGGAACCTCTGATATAAAAATAGTCATATTTATACATTCTGTTCTCTCAGCCACTTTGTAGCTATAACACTTGCTAAATTTTTTCGACGCACCGCAATTTACTAACTTGTAAAAAAATTTTCCACAATTCATTGGCCTTCTTATGCTACGCTTTATTTTTCATTGACCTGATTGTTCTATATTTTTTGTCTTTGAATTTGTACCCTGTATATGATTTACGATGCTGCACAAAAATGTTAAGATTCCTGTGTGTAATCTGACAATCAGAGATATGGAAATAGACGATTTTCCTTTTATTGACAACAATGTTGAGGATGATGGTAACCACTCTGTGGTACAACAGTTGCAAAGCACCATAGAAAACGCGTGTTCCGCTCCAAAGACTAATGCACAGTTTACTGACAGCATGATTTCACCAAGATTACCATTTTATCAGACTCTGGATTCCAGCAAAGAGAACGACGATGAGGTAGATATTGATAACACGCAGATGTCAGAACATGATTCTTTACCAAAGGAGGTCAATGAACTTCCAATTCTTGTACTGCCCTTCAGAATGCCAATAATGTGTCACAGGACACATTAGTGCAAAGTGCTCAGTCTGTTTTTAAAACACCGTCAGCCTCCATTAGCAGTCATTATGCAAATAACGCAAAAAACGAACGGCCACGGCTATAGATGATGTCTGCACACCACAGAAAACAACACAGCAGACACCCTTCGCATCAGTTCAAAGTAATATAGAAGCGATGTTTAAAAATTTCATGCACATGTTCAATGAACGATTTAATAAAAATGATAAACAATTTTCCATCACACGAGAAATGCAAGTTGATACTACGAATCAGTTACGAAAAGTACGAGAAAAAGAAGTCCACACCATCACTCATTTCAATGAGGGATTTAATGAAAATGATGAACAATGTTCCAGCACACGTGACGAGCTTAAATCATACCCAGAAACGACTGATAAATGTTTCATACAGGTAGATACAGATATTAAGGCCAGTGAAAAAGTCCTTTCAGTAAAATTGAAGCTATGTGCAGACAGCACCAATCCTTTGAGAGATGACGTTAATGCTTCAAGACATCAATGTAGTGAAACTTATAAAAAGCTTACATGTGAAATCGAGTCAGTTAATGAATGAATAGATCACAAGACATTCGATTAGAAGCACGTTTTTAAGTTCAGACTGAGACCTCAGAAAAGCGATACGATGACTTTCTCCGTAAACACACAGAGGAAAACAATGTGTTTTTACCGTCTTTAGCAGTACAAAGAAAGTGTAAGTAGGCTGTGTGAGTTTTTTATTGGTAACGCCACGTAGCGCTCTGTCCGAAGATCACTGGCTGTTCTGTATGCAGTCTGTGGCTGGTTTGCACTGTTGTCTGCCATTGTAGTGTTGGGCAATTGGCTGTTAGCAGCGCGTAGCGTTGCGCAGTTGGAGGTGAGCCGCCAGCAGTGGTGGATGTGGGGAGAAAAATGGCGGAGTTTTGAAATTTGTAAGACTGGCTAGGCGCGCAGTCCGGAACCGTGCGACTGCTACGGTCGCAGGTTCGAATCCTGCCTCGGGCATGGATGTGTGTGATGTCCGTAGGTTAGTTAGGTTTAAGTAGTTCTAAGTTCTAGGGGACTAATGACCACAGCAGTTGAGTCCCATAGTGCTCAGAGCCATTTTTTTGTAAGACTGGATGTCATGAACTGCTGTATATATTATGACTTTTGAACACTATTAAGGTAAATACATTGTTTGTTCTCTATCAAAATCTTTCATTTGCTAACTATGCCTATCAGTAGTTTGTGCCTTTAGTAGTTTGAATCTTTTATGTAGCTGGCAGTAGTGGCGCTCACTGTATTGCAGTAGTTCGAGTAACGAAGATTTTTGTCAGGTAAGTGATTTGTGAAACGTATAAGTTAATGTTAGTCAGGGCCTTTCTTTTGTAGGGATTTTAGAAAGTCAGATTGCGTAGCGCCAAAAATATTGTGTGTCAGTTTAAGCACAGTCATGTATAATTGTTCAAAGGGGACGTTTCAACAGGAGGTAGAAGAGCAGTTGATCAATAGTGTTACAACCCACGTTAACGCTAGTATAAATTCCATTACAGACGTTGCCACGTCGCTAACCTCACATCCTATTAAAATCCCATCGACAATACAGAGCAAAATCTTACTCAGAAATTAACCATGACCTTTATTAAGCGGCATGAAATTGTCAGCTTTCCTTTAGACTCTATCGTTGGCGACAGCAGTTTCATGATCTCGGAAAACATTAATGAATCCATTGCGACTACCAAATCTGATAGTGAAGCTAAGTTTCTCACGTCAGGAATGTCATTAGGTTTCATTGTCACTAACGACAATACCGTCTTTAGCGACGCTCATAATCGCCCTGTTGAGTTACCCATGCAGTCTGAATCTGCGAATAGTTAACTTATTAAGCCCCATATCAAGCATCATGACACTAACACTAAAGAAGATGTCTATCAACCCAGAAATGGTACACACAGCGCCGCCTTTGACATGGAAGCTTTCCGTTCACACCACAGATTTCCGCTTCGTAGTGTGCAAACACTTCTTCTTCAGTCAACTTTTGTGCTGATAAATGCTATTTCCCACCGATCGATCTGCAGACAAGGTCCATATAGAAATGTCAATACTCAACAAATAACTTTTATTTTTCTCAGATTAATGATTTTGGTTCCTTTCGTGAAGCCAACAAAAAATTTTAGATTGTCACTCCGTCACAATGCTAATTTTTTCAATAATAGGACGATTTCCCTTACAATCAAACTTTGAATTGCGCAGTTCATACTGCGGAAAAGCAAACTACGTGTACGCCTCACAACCCAGTGGCATACTTAGCAGTCCATTCTGAGAAGCAAGCTTTTTCTAAGAACACATCTGTTCGCTCCACTATGGCTATGGATTCCTGTAAAATGCAAATGTCGTGTGACTAGGGGCTCCGGTCTGGTAGACCGTTCGCCGGGTGCAAGTCTTTGGATCTGACGCCACTTCGGCGACTTGCGCGTCGATGGGGGTGAAATGGTGATGATTTATGACAACGCAACACTCAGTCCCTGAACGGAGAAATTCTCCAACCCAGCCGGATGTCGAATACGGGCCCTTGATCACATAACTAATGAGGAGGTATTGAATAGAATTGGGGAGGAGTTTGTGGCACAACTTGACAAAAAGAAGGGACCGGTTTGTAGGACTTGTTTTGAGGCATCAAGGGATCACAAATTTAGCATTGGAGGGCAGCGTGGGGACTAAAATTTGTAGAGAGAGACCAAGAAATTAATACACTAAGCAGATTCAGAAGGATGTAGGTTGCAGTAAGTAATGGGAGATGAAGAAGCTTGCACAGGATAGAGTAGCATGGAGAGCTGCATCAAACAAGTCTCAGGATGGAAGACCACAACAACAACAACAGGATTGACATTCTGTCGCGCTAACCACTCACCTACCTGGGGCGGACTCGGATTCCTGTGAAACCATTCAACTTATCACCACTCCCTTTATCTCTTTTATGACAATCAACAGTCAGAACCCAAAATTAACATAAATGTTTCAGATGGCCCTGAGCACTATGGGACTTAACATCTGTGGTCATCAGTCGCCTAGAACTTAGAACTACTTAAACCTAACTAACCTAAGGACATCACACACATCGATGCCCGAGGCAGGATTCGAACCTGCGAACGCAGCAGTCGCGCGGTTCCGGACTGAGCGCCTAGAACCGCTAGACCACCACGGCCAGCCCAAAATTAACAGCTACAAGGAGATGATGTCCATTACTACAGCAAATGAAGCACAGCAACTTCGTGGTAGTCACATTCGATATTTGAGCGCGGATTCAGATGTTATTTCGAGCATCATCATCGTCATCATCATCATCAGTGTTATGCCAAAAATCATGTTTTCACATGGTAGTTCTTCAGGCTGTTCGGTCTTCTGCCACCCTCTTCAGGTCTGCATAATTTCCTCTGTCCTTATGTCGTCTATCATTTTGTATCTCCTTCTTCCTCTCAGTCTACTCCTACAAACCAATCCTTCCAAAGCATCTGCTAGGAAGCACAGCCTTCTCAATGAATATTTCAACCAGTTCTTTTGCCTTTCTCTTACAGCCTTCAGCAGACATCTTCTCTCACCAACTCTTTCAAGTACTCTTTCATTATTCACTCCTTCAATCCAGCTTATTCTCTCCATTCTCCTCCACATCCACGTGTCAAATGCTTGTAACCTTTTTCATCCTCTCGCCTCAGCGTCCAAGTTTCTGCCCCATATAGTGCCACACCACAGACAAAACATCTTCCAAACCTTTTCCTTAGATCTTTATCTAATTTGCCACATAGGAGTCTTTTCCTTCTGTTGAATGGCTATATCGCTGTGGCAATTCCAGTTTTCACCTTCTTGTGACATCTCAAGTGTTCAGTTATTCTGCTTCCAAGATATTTAAATGCACTTACTTGGCTAATGGTAGATTATCTTATTTTAATATTTGACAGTCTGCGTCTTGAACTGATGACCATACTCCATGTTTTTACTGTGTTTATCTGCATCCCATATTCCACACAAGCTTCATTCAAATCTTTCCTCATGTTATTCACTGTCCGTTCACTTTCGGCCACTAATAGTCATCAACAAATCATATATATTCTATTCTTTTTCCACCAATACATATTCCTCTTTTCCCATATAAGCCTTTCGCTATAATCTCTTCAAGTTGTGTGTTAAACAACAGTGAAAAAAGGCAACAACGTTGCCTAACACATCGTCCTATGCTACTTCCTTCTGACATTTCATTTCCAATCCTCATCCTTACTTTCTGGTGTAAATACAGAATCTGTATCAGACGTCTCTCTTTCCAATCTACCCCTTTCCTCTTCAAAATATCCATCAGCTTCTTCACTTAATTCCCATACATCTTTCTCCTATATTTCTTAACATGCAGATAGAATCTCTTGTTCCTTTTCCTCTTCTAAATCCGAACTACTCCTCTGCAATCCCTCTACCCAGCTTGCCATAGAGCCTTCTATTCAACACTCTCAGCAAGAATTTAGCTGCATGAGAAATGATACTGATGGTCCTATGGTCTTCACATTTTTAGTGTTTCTCTTTTTCTCTATTGGTATTAAAACTGTTGCAAGGAAGTCCTCAGGCCAATCCCCTTTCTCATATATCTCGTTACAGAGGGAGGTATTTCCTATCTTGCCTTTTTTCCCGAATTCTGCCACAGTTCTGCTGGCGAATCATCAATTCTACATACCTTCCCATTCTTCATCTCCTGCAGCGCCCTTTCTACTTCAGCTTCCATGATGGTGAATCCCTTTGCATCTTCCGGCTTATATTGCTCCTCTTCAACCTTAATTTCGCTTTGTATTTCAATTCCCTTATAGAGACATTCAATATATTCTTGCCATCTGTTCAAAACCTCCTGTGGTTCTTCTGATAGAGTACCATCTGCTCTTTTTATTTACATGTTATTCGTCTTTCTTTAACGTTCAAAACTCACTAGCCAGCCTATACATCATTTCATACTTTCCCTCTTTCTTCATTATCTCTATTTTGTCGCAATTCCCTTTCATCCATTTTCCCTTCATAACTCACTATTCAGTTTCCTGTACCTCTTTTTGCCTTCTTCAGTTTCTACATTTTTCCCCTTTCTTTGCTCTTCCTTCTTTTTCAACATGTTTTCTGGTATCCATTCGCCTGCCGGAGTGGCCGTGCGGTTCTAGGTGCTACAGTCCGAAGCCGAGCGAACGCTATGGTCGCAGGTTCGAATCCTGCCTTGGGCATGGATGTATGTGATATACTTAGGTTAGTTAGGTTTAATTAGTTCTATGTTCTCAGAAGTTAAGTCGCATTGTGCTCAGAGCCATTTGAACCATTTGTTATCCATTCTTTCCTGATACTTTGGTATACTCTTATTCCTCGTACTTCTTTGGTTGAGTCCATTAGTCCATCCCTCATTTTTATACATTTGCCCTTAACGGTTTCATCAACACTACCTTCTTCCCATTTTTCCATAAATCTGTTCTCCAAATCTGATGCCGTTTCTACCTCTTTTAGTCTATGTTTAGCCTTTCCTTTGCATTGCCTGCTTTGAGCAAGCAGAGTTTTGTTATCGACGATAAGCCAGCCCAGTCTGATGTCACAGCCCGTAATAATGATGGTCATAACAGTTGGAATTTATTTCAACAGCCCACTTCCAATTCAGATGAACAGCTTATTCACTCTGATTAAGTTAGAGAACTACAATTGACAAAAAATAATATCAACTGTCATAGGTGACCTTACACTAACAAGCAACATTTGTGATATTTCAGATAAAATATGTGAAACCTCTCAGAGTAATATCAGCACCAGTATAGAAAAGCCTAAGCCACGAAAGCAAAGTCGTAGGAATCATGTTTTCGCAAGAGACTACGCAAAGGGAATAAAATATTTTATATTCACTTTTCGTTCATTTAATACAAACAGACAAACAGATTGTGATATACCGACCCCGCACAGTCACGCTATACAATCTGCAAACAGCTTTGCTAACGCTAAGATTCCTCAAATGCTACTAATTAGTTGAGGTCAAGGGCAATAGGCAGTACAGCGTATTGAAAACATAGAGACAGACGTAGTATGATGTCTGCAACAGGTAAGTGCAATGCCGTGTTTGAAACCAGCAGCGGCCCGGTCAACAATACCATCGGGCCGCTCAATGGCACGGCACAGTTTACTTCAAAGCAAAGTAGCGGTACGCCGACCAAAACGAAACTATGCTCCGCATATATCAATCCCACTGACGTCCAACTTGCTTCTTTGTAATCCCAAAGGTTATCTGATTTAACCGCAGTCCACAGATCCTATGAAATCAGTCGAAAAGCTATCAGCAGCAAATCAGTAATACTAAAATAGCCAGAGTTCAATACCACCAGCGATAAACCGTCAAGCATATTTATTTGACAATATCGATTTCCCAAACAAATTACATGTACATCCATCTCGAAAATATGTCAAGCCAAACACACAGCTGGATCAATTATATTGTGCTATGTAAATACAACACAGCAAGTTCTCACATAGCATGAATTACTTTTATACGATTATGCTTCCCCAGACTGCGACGTTAAACACGATTTTGGCTCTGATGTACTGAATTCGTCCATTTTTTACGTCTTTTGTAGCCATTTAACATATGAATGATGTGTACTGAATGTCAATTTGCATGGAATATCAATAATGAGAAATACTGAAATACTAATAAGGTAAGTTCTAGCACCAAGAACATGGCTGCGATTATGAACGAAAATATACGCACGAATCTTTCAGCAGAAATAATTTGAAAAGAAAATTTCAAGGCATTTATTTTTACGAAATTTCTATGTAACCAGATACTTTATTTACACTACTGAAATGCGCCAATCATGACGATATAAATTACTTCTGTAGTTCTACTTCTTGCTTTCTGAAGACATTATATTTGCGCTATATGTAAAGACTTTTCAGCTTTGTATAAATTTTCTTACTACTTTTCAGGAAATATGAAACTTGGCATTTGTCTCGTAGAAGTCGCTATTTGCATTGAGAGCAAATCTCAGTTAATACTTATTTTGGTACTACATGCAAGTCGACATAACTCTGAAAGACACCGGAATTTTTACGTGACATTATAATATGCCTTGGGTGGTCTGACATCTGTGAACTGTAACTCAAATATTTCTTCATAATAAAAATTTGTGTATATATATATATATATATATATATATATATATATATATATATATATATATATATATATATATGACGCTATTTTCTCTTTGCTGATACCATGTATGCTACTATGCTGAAATACTTGTTATGGTCTCATGAAATTATTATTTTGTTAGGTATCACTCTTTGTATTTTATACTGTTGCATTATTTCATTTATGGCCAGTCTTGAGCTCTAATTTGCTGTATATCTCTTGTACTTGATTATTTCACTAGTTTTCTTGCTTTTGCCTATGTAGATTTCAGAACCAGTGTGCCCTGTAACCCTAGTCCATTACATATGCTTATCCATTTTGTATATTTTGGGAGAACCAATGTACTCAATTCTCACTGTATACAAACGAGACAATAATCTCATAAACAGAAGCTCATGGAAGTGTGAAACGTGCCAACCACACAGGAGTGCAGGAAATGCATTACATAAAAAGCACGACATAACCAACTTAAATGGATTGCTAAATACCATTGATATTTCTCAATTGCCTATAAAGATTTAGGACTAAGGATATATTTTCTCTGTATTTTGTGTTAGGCATAGGAGTATTTAGTTAGATTATTTACTGAGTGATCATGCCATGTGGTGCAACAAATTTTTAGAATAATGAGGAAATATTTACGTGTAATGCATGTTGATGCCATAAATGCACTCCAGTAATGAGGATTATATTGATATTTGATGATGCATTGATATCGTATGATGCACATATGTATTCTGTGTATATTTTGTCCTTTCCAGGAAAATCTGTCTTACCTTGTGACACATGATTGGAAGTGTTTTTGGGAGAGTGTCCCAGAAGCTTTGCACCTAAAAACACTTTTTTCAGGATTCTTAGGTTACCGTGTATGACTGCTTTTTTTCAGGTTAATATTCACATTTCCAGGTTCCACTATTCCTGCTGTTCACCTTCATCTCTGCATTTTTATCTCTTGATTTACTGTGATATGTTACATTTATCTAGTCAGTAAGCTATATTGCCCTTGGTACTACACTCTTTATTGTTTCATATATTATAATTACATTTTCTTTGCTTTGGCCATAGCAACTCTTGACTCAAGAAGAATGACAATTGACTGTTAATCATTTTCTTTACAAAGAAAGTGCACTGCCCTTATCAGTCATTCCCATATACTTCCCTGCAGATGTGCGTATTGTTGGAGATACAAGTCTTACTGTGGACTGGAATTTATGAGCCCCTGAGGGTGCTACACAACCTATAAATATTGTGCGTTTACTCACACAATGCCATACGTTGATTCTAAGAGTCTATTTGACTAATACGTATTCCTACAGTTGATACAGAACCATACTTTTCTATAATACTGCTATTTATGCATCGTAAAAGCCATGTCGAGTTACGTATTCTCATTATGAATTATGGAAATTGGAAATTTGTGGTAAGATCTTATGGGACCAAACTGCTCAGGTCATCAGTCCATAAGCTTACAAACCGCTTAATCTAACTTAAACTAGCTTACGCTAAGGACAACACACACATCCATGCCCGAGGGAGGAGTTGAACCTCCGGCAGGGGGAGCCGCACGCATCATGACAAGGCCCCTCGACCGCGGCCTATGAATTATGCATGATATTTTATGATACTGTCTCAGCTTTGATGTTTATGCTATGTAAAACAATGCCGCTTGAGCCACAAACATGTATTATTTCACATATTTCCTGTTAAGGTCAGCATTTATTTCTTGTGAAACTAGGCCAATTTGAGCCACAAGTACGATTTCTGTAGCATTCATTTAGTTACTAAGATCAGCATTTATGTATGTAGAAAGGCCACTTGAAGCCTCACACTGATATTTTTTCTGCAGTTGTTTTAGTTATTAAGATTTGCTTGTAGTCCAAATATATAGCCACCAGTAGACATTCAATTCTTTATTTTACTGTTATGTTTTCTTGAGTAATTATGTCACAATACTACATATACAAAGCCACTGAGAACCACAGTATAATATTATGAACCACTGATGTTCTCTGTCATGTTAGGGTTTTCTGTGCCTAATTGCCAGCCTGGTGCCACACTTATTGCTGCTGACGTATTCTGAGTTGACTTTCAGTTTTCCCTATTCACTCTGATGTACCGCATTGTTGCTTCATCCGGTCTGTAATTTCATATGTAATTTCATAAGGGTACGGAAGTTTTTCTGATCAGATAAATTACTCAATGTTGACAATAGGTAGAAATGGTCATTTTCCACTACCTTAGCTTCGCCATCTTCGAATACCTTCCATTATCCGGTCGCCTACGTCTGTCCATGGTATTGGACCAATTTATTACTGTTATTCATACTTCAACATAAGTGACAGTACGTATGTCTTTAAAGAATGTCCACCCTGAAAAGCAGTGATAATGCTGGTCATCACATTACTGACATATGATAATTGCCAAATATTGTTGTTGCTAATCTGTTGCTGAGTACCTACATCTACATCTACATGACTACTCTGCAATTCACATTTAAGTGCTTGGCAGAGGGTTCATCGAACCACAATCATACTATCTCTCTACTATTCCACTCCCGAACAGCGAGCGGGAAAAACGAACACCTAAACCTTTCTGTTCGAGCTCTGATTTCTCTTATTTTATTTTGATGATCATTCCTACCTATGTAGGTTGGGCTCAACAAAATATTTTCGCATTCGGAAGAGAAAGTTGGTGACTGAAATTTCGTAAAAAGGTCTCGCCGCGACGAAAAACGTCTATGCTGTAATGACTTCCATCCCAACTCGTGTATCATATCTGCCACACTCTCTCCCCTATAACGCGATAATACAAAACGAGCTGCCCTTCTTTGCACCCTCTCGATGTCCTCCGTCAATCCCACCTGGTAAGGATCCCACACCGCGCAGCAATATTCTAACAGAGGACGAACGAGTGTAGTGTAAGCTGTCTCTTTAGTGGACTTGTTGCATCTTCTAAGTGTCCTGCCAATGAAACGCAACCTTTGGCTCGCCTTCCCGACAATATTATCTATGTGGTCCTTCCAACTGAAGTTGTTTGTAATTTTAACACCCAGGTACTTAGTTGAATTGACAGCCTTGAGAATTGTACTATTTATCGAGTAATCGAATTCCAACGGATTTCTTTTGGAACTCATGTGGATCATCTCACACTTTTCGTTATTTAGCGTCAACTGCCACCTGACACACCATACAGCAATCTTTTCTAAATCGCTTTGCAGCTGATACTGGTCTTCGGATGACCTTACTAGACGGTAAATTACAGCATCATCTGCGAACAACCTAAGAGAACTGCTCAGATTGTCACCCAGGTCATTTATATAGATCAGGAACAGTAGAGGTCCCAGGACGCTTCCCTGGGGAACACCTGATATCACTTCAGTTTTACTCGATGATTTGCCGTCTATTACTACGAACTGCGACCTTCCTGACAGGAAATCACGAATCCAGTCGCACAACTGAGACGATACCCCATAGCTCCGCAGCTTGATTAGAAGTCGCTTGTGAGGAACGGTGTCAAAAGCTTTCCGGAAATCTAGAAATACGGAATCAACTTGAGATCCCCTGTCGATAGCGGCCATTACTTCGTGCGAATAAAGAGCTAGCTGCGTTGCACAAGAGCGATGTTTTCTGAAGCCATGCTGATTACGTGTCAATAGATCGTTCCCTTCGAGGTGATTCATAATGTTTGAATACAGTATATGCTCCAAAACCCTACTGCAAACCGACGTCAATGATATAGGTCTGTAGTTAAATGGATTACTCCTACTACCCTTCTTGAACACTGGTGCGACCTGCGCAATTTTCCAATCTGTAGGTACAGATCTATCGGTGAGCGAGCGGTTGTATATGAGTGCTAAGTAGGGAGCTATAGTATCAGCGTAATCTGAAAGGAACCTAATCGGTATACAATCTGGACCTGAAGACTTGCCCGTATCAAGCGATTTGAGTTGCTTCGCAACCCCTAAGGTATCTACTTCTAAGAAACTCATGCTAGCAGATGTTCGTGTTTCAAATTCTGGAATATTCCATTCGTCTTCCCTGGTGAAGGAATTTCGGAAAACTGCGTTCAATAACTCCGCTTTAGCGGCGCAGTCGTCGATAACAGTACCATCGGCACTGCGCAGCGAAGGTATTGACTGCGTCTTGCCGCTTGTGTACTTTACATACGACCAGAATTTCTTCGGATTTTCTACCAAATTTCGAGACAATGTTTCGTTGTGGAACCTATTAAAGGCATCTCGCATCGAAGTACGTGCCAAATTTCGAGCGTCTGTAAATTTTAGCCCATCTTCAGGATTTCGCGTTCTTCTGAACTTCGCATGCTTTTTCCGTTGCCTCTGCAACAGCGTTCGGACCTTTTTTGTGTACCACGGGGGATCCGTTCCATCTCTTACCAATTTATGAGGTATGAATATCTCAATTGCTGTTGCTACTATATCTTTGAATTTGAGCCACATCTCGTCTACATTCGCATAGTCAGTTCGGAAGGAATGGAAATTGTCTTTTAGGAAGGCTTCTAGTGGTACTTTATCAGCTTTTTTAAATAAAATTATTTTGCGTTTGTTTCTGATGGATTTGGAAGAAATGGTATTGAGCCTAGCTACAATGACCTTGTGATCACTAATCCCTGTATCAGTCATGATGCTCTCTATCAGCTCTGGATTGTTTGTGGCCAAGAGGTCAAGTGTGTTTTAGCAACCATTTACAATTCGCGTGGGTTCGTGGACTAACTGCTCTAAATAATTTTCGGAGAATGCATTTAGGACAATCTCGGAAGACGTTTTGTGCCTACCACCGGTTTTGAACAAGTATTTTTGCCAACATACCGAGGGTAGGTTGAAGTCCCCACCAACTATAACCGTATGAGTGGGGTATTTATTTGTTACGAGACTCAGACTTTCTCTGAACTGTTCCGCAACTGTATCATCGGAGTCTGGGGGTCGGTAGAAGGAGCCAATTATTAACTTAATTCGGCTGTTAAGTATAACCTCCACCCACACCAATTCGCACAGAGTATCTACTTCGACTTCACTACAAGATAAACCACTACTGACAGACACCAACACTCCACCACCAATTCTGCCTAATCTATCTTTCCTGAACACCGTCTGAGACTTCGTAAAAATTTCTGCAGAACTTATTTCAGGCTTTAGCCAGCTTTCTGTACCTATAACGATATCCGCTTCTGTGCTTTCTATTAGCGCTTGAAGCTCAGGGACTTTTCCAGCGCAACTACAACAGTTTACAACTATAATTCCGACTGTTCCTTGATCCAAGCACGTCCTGTAATTGCCAAGCACCCTTTTACATTGCAGCCCATCCCGCACTTTCCCGAGGCCTTCTAACCTAAAAAACCGCCCAGTCCACGCCACACAGCCTCCGCTACCCGTGTAGCCGCCAGCTGAGTGTAGTGAACTCCTGACCTATTCAGCGGAACCCGAAACCCCACCACCCTATGGCGCAAGTCAAGGAATCTGCAGCCAATACGGTCGCAAAACCGTCTGAGCCTCTGATTCAGACCCTCCACCCGGCTCTGCACCAAAGGTCCGCAGTCGGTTCTGTCAACGATGCTGCAGATGGTGAGCTCTGCCTTCATCTCGTAAGCAAGACCGGCAGCCTTCACCAAATCAGATAGCCGCTGGAATCCAGAGAGAATTTCCTCAGATCCAAAGCGACACACGTCATTAGTGCCGACATGTGCCACCACCTGCAGCTGGCTGCACCCTGTGCTCTTCATGGCATCCGGAAGGACCCTTTCCACATCAGGAATGACTCCTCCCGGAATGCACACGGAGTGCACACTGGATTTCTTCCCCTCCTTAGCCGCCATATCCCTAAGGGGCCCCATTACGCGCCTAACATTGGAGCTCCCAACTACCTATTGTATCTCTGTCTTGGTACACTGAATGTAATCCAGATTGGTCGCTACTAAGTTGTTGAACCTGCACAAAACAAAAAAAATGGGACTTCGTGATGTAGTCACTTCAATATGCTCATAGGCTCTAGTCATGATGCTGCCTTTCCCTTGCCCAGTCCGATACCATTATCTTGATGGTTAGGATTATTTACTGATTCTGCTTTACATGAGTTATTTGTCAACAACCTTGTTTGTGAGACTATTTACTCATATTATAAACATATTACGATTTATAGTAGTGCACCCGGGCACTCTCACATCTTTCAAGTTAAATGATGTTACACAGTTAGATATTTTTTCTATAATCATTACATGTCATTTTATAGCAGTCATTAGGACTACGCTGTGAAGGTCTTACATTACTCAACATTTTTGTTTCTCAGTAATGTGATAAATGTACTACACATTTGTTGCAATTGCTGACTCTATACGACCGCAAAGCCAAAGATATTGCTTCTAGTCTGAGGTTGTAGCGTTTGAGTAAGAGAGCGCTTGGCACACAGTTATAGGTAGCAGTCTGTGAGCAAAAGACGAAAGAGTAGGCAGTTTTTGTGGTGTGCTGTGTGAAGCCACCAAGTGTTAGATTATTGCAGGAATTACGAGAACATGTAAGCAGAAGACTTCTCCCAAGCAAGGTAATGATGTTAAATAATTATAATATTTGTTATGCCAGCGAGTTAGTACAGATTAGTTGGCTGACAAATTGAAATTGTTAAGTGACCCCAGAATGTACGTAAACTGATTTAATGAATAGGCTAGCCGGATATTTCACTTTTGTAGTTTCTGGCTTCTATTAACACAGCTATATGTATTTTGATGATTTGTATTTATACTCTTTTAATGAGGTAAGATAATAATTGCTGTATAAATTTCATTTTCTGTGGATCGATTACTAAAATATAACTTCATATGTCAAATGTTTTGAAAAGATTAAAATGCAATACAATTTTGCTAACAAAAAAAAGTCAGTGTTAGTACTTCCCTACAAACAGTACCGCCTCCATGTCCAGGTCGTATGTTTTTCAAAGAAGTTGCATTTGTCTAAATGTATTCATTTATCAGCCATTACAATTTCATCTGCATTTCTAAGCACATCGCTGAGCCAGTAGCTACCTTATTTATATTTTTTCAAGAGAGTCCAAAATGTATCGAGATCCTCTGATGCTACCTTAGAGGTAAGATAATCAAATTTATTTTTTTTATGTGCACACAGACCGAAGTTATCAATTTTGAACAGGGTCAGAGGGTTCAGTACCTAAGGGGCTGAATGTATTTTGCAGTGAGCGTATTTCTTTATTGGTACTGGGAGTTACATTGTCCCTATCAATGCGTGTAATGCATTTGCTAACAGTAACACAGAGTAAGCACACTGCTTGCAGCTACAACACTCTATACAATAACATGAGTTTACTATCCATTCTACAGTTCACAATCTTTCATACGTAATCGTAAAAATAATCATTTTAAAGAAAGTTGTGGTAGGATACATTCTAATATCTGTATTCCTCTACAGTTTTTACTACAGTATCTACAGCTTTGTCTAATACCTGATGTCTTACCAGACGTTCTATAATCCTGTCTGTTCTTCATGTCTGTGATTTCCTTACGGTCCTTTTTCACCGATTTTGCGGTGAACCTCTTCATTCCTTACCCATCAGTCCACTGATGTGTTAAATTCTTAATAATAGCAAAATTTTGCAGTAAGCAACCATAAAAAGTAAATTGTTGAAATGTAAGTGATTTCCATCACTCTCGTCATCTACACTTTCAGTAGTTCGATGACGTCTTTCGCTGCACGCCAGTTTCTGTGCGATGGAGAGCAGTTGTTTGGTCATCATCGCTCCCTTCCGTGGCGATGATTGTTCGCTAGCTACAAGACGGCACAGTAACGACGCTGTGACCTGTTGCTGCGCGGCTCGCGATAATGTGAGAACCAAGCGTCTGCCATTCGCGATACGCAACGCTCACAGCTCGAGTCCTACCTGCACTTACCCGGTTGCTTGTAAAGCTGTCGTTTGGTTCGATATATATTGATTTACCGTAAACAACGGAAGAATCCTTAAATAAAATACTCATTTAATTTATCCAAAACCGCTGTTTATTGAATTAGTATAATTTTGTGAGAAATATGTCTCATTCAGTAGGAGTAATCATCGTTAATAACATAAATGTAAAAGTAACAGTGACTGTCACGCTTTCACTACTGAACCGTTGAACCGAATTTGATAATACGTGGTATGGAGATAACTTCCAAAAAAATAGTTGAAATGGCTCTGAGCACTATGGGACTCAACTGCTGTGGTCATTAGTCCCCTAGAACTTAGAACTACTTAAACCTAACTAGCCTAAGGACATCACACACACCCATGCCCGAGGCAGGACTCGATCCTGCGACCGTAGCAGTCGCACGGTTCCGGACTGCGCGCCTAAAACCGCGAGAACACCGCGGCCGGCGAGATAACTTCAGTGCTGAGGAATAACATAGGCAAATACAGAAAGTTTGTAGAACAAAATATTTACAGATATGAAGGATATAATGAGAAATATTTGCAGACATAGTTTCTCTTTGGGAAAGCTATTTACTCCTTGACTTTTCAACATTTTTGGCAATGTTCTATATGATGGCATTCAACATAACGGCTATAGAGCTTAAACAGTTCTTACTGTGTTTAATCGGTCATAAGCCCATCGTATCTAAGCTACTGAGCACCATGCATCTCTTATAGCTTCTGAAAAGATTCAACACATACATCGATGCCGTTTCTAAATTCGCTACAAAATGTGGAGACACATAGTGCCTTTATTTATAGAATGTGAGAGGCTTTTAGTGAGGCTGCATTTGGTTATGATATGCAAGTCCAGCTAGAGGAGGTAACAGGGAGACACATGAGGGCAGATGATGTGATTGCATGTGCATATATTTTAAAATTTCCTCTGCACTGAATTACAAATTATTTGTTGTCTTTCTTCTTCAGTTTACCATTCTTTAACAATTCAAGAAACAGCACATTTTGTTTCGGTGCTGTCACCATCACTCGTCATAACAAAACTACTAATAAATGTCAACACATCGTGGTCTCGTGCTCTAGTCGAGGTGTTATTGCAAGTATTAAAGCCAGACACAGACCACTAACGCATTATGAGCAGACATATTTCATTGAGCATGGTTACATAACGGAGAGATCCCGCCAATATGCCAAATCTTATCTATGTTAATAAGTGGTTTTCATGTGGTGGCGTATTAGCGTTAAAATGAAATATTAAAATAATCATAACACTAAGTATTTATTTTTTCAGCTCAGTACAGCTGATACATACACAAAAAACAACCGAAAATTTACGTTCCTAGCTTTCGGAATAAATGTTCCTTCATCAGGGAGGAGAGAGGGGAAAGAAAGGGAAGAAGGGAAAGTGGATTTAGTTACTCACAACCCAGGTTATGAAGCAACCTTGGCTTCTCCCACCCAACACCAGTCCCTCTGAACTGCGGAGATGGGAACTTGCACTCCAACACATCCTTTCATCCCGCCACCCCCCTGGACTGAACCTACGTTAAACAACCTCACTCCCATTTACTCTTCAGTCTTCTCCTCTTTCCCTTTCCTCTTTAGCCATTCATGCATCTTTTCGTCCTACATCTTTTTACTATATACCTCTTTACTTCTGTATGCATCGTCTTTGGTTTGAAGCTGGCACAGTACCTACAGTAGAATATCTTTGGCTTCCCTCTGACAACCATGCCTCCATCCTTGCTACCCTCCCTGTTTTCCTTTCCCTGTTGCTCCATAACCTGGGTTGTGAGTAACTAAATCCTCTTTCCCTTCTTCCCTTTCTTTCACCGCTCTCCTCCCTGATGAAGGAACATTTATTCCGAAAACTAGGATCGTAATTTTCGGTTGTTTTTTGTGTATCTATCGGCTGTACTGAGCTCAGGTAAGTACTGGCCAGCCCCTTTACCCCTTGTTAGTATTTGTTTCACATCTTTATATGAGATTTTCCATTAATTATTTGTATTTATTTTTTCTTCTTTGTACGCGGTACGTTACAAAGTACAATAGCTTACTTAACCATCACTCATAGTAACCAAACAAGTTTAATGTGAGCGTAGCTGTGTGTAACAGCTCAGTGTTTATATCTTTATTTTATGAAAATAACTTTCCTTTCATCTGAAAAATGTGGTTAATATCGATATATTTGTATAATAGAGTTTCCGTCACATCACAAAAATGGCGAATATGTCGGGGGCAGAATTAGGGGTGTTAAAGTAGGGAACTAGTTTTTCGACTTATCTGGCAGAGTCTAAGACATTAAAATCATAACATCTTGACATGTTTGCGCTTTTTTACTAGCTAGTATTAGTATCCATGTCATGTAATACATTTCGTGAAATTTTACGTCATCTCGTTTACCTTGACTCATCCCATCATATTATCCAACACGGTATTTGTCATGTCATGCAACATGAAGTAACACGTCATTGAAGTTTAGGATGAATACATCTCCACTCTGCGATAATTCCTGTTTAAGATGCATGTCTCTCTCCTCTTTCTGATATTTCCTGTTGTAGATACATCCCACTCTCTAGAACCATGTACATTTGAGTCTATTTATTCTTACACCCCTTCTTATACATGTGTAGGAGTGGAGGAGTTATTGTTCTCACACGGAAAAAATCATCTCCGCCCTCCAAGCAGAAATCGAAACAGTGTTATACTGTCCCACCTAGGAACTAAGCCATCCCATGAAATAATATACTCCCGGATTCAAGTTGTAACCTACTGTATGTACGATCTTCAGTGATACATTGTTTACGATGGCTCGCGAATCTTCTGCATTTTGGGCTCACGATCAGAGACTGTGCCTTATAAATTGCAGGATGCAGGTGTACCAAAAGCTTGCAGATAAGGGAGCTCACTGCGCTGGAGAAGTATGGATAACTCGTAAAAAACTTGAATATATCGAGACGTTTCGATTTCAATCCCTTTGAAGCTGCTAAATAAGTCAGAACGGTAGTAGCAATTTTTTTGTACCCGTAACTGCCTATATCATATTCACCTTTTTGTTCTGTAATAGCAGCATTTTTCATCGTGGTGCCTTTCTTCTACTACACCATAATTGTCACATTAAGGCACCACAGGTTGGTGACCGATATAGAGTTGATCCATAATACCTCCCTTGTGCGGTTGAACCTGTCCAGTACAGGCTACTGCGTCCTCGGAGCACACAAGTCTCACCACCACGTCAAGGTTAAATGCCCGCAGGAGACGGTTTAATTTAATTTTCATCTTTATCGTTTTTCATTATTGTCATTATTTTATTTTATACTTATCATATTGACATGTTTTGTTCATTTTTTATTTTTTTTTTTACTTTTTCAGTGTATTGTTCCAAAACATTTTATTTACATAGTGTGTAAGCAAACACAGGCGTCATATTCACATACTGTGCATGCAGACATATGAAAATAACCAGAAAATCATAATACAGTACACGAAAACAACAATCATAAATACTGTACAAAACGAAATATTAAATAGTGTGCATTGTTTACGATAATAATGTATGGAAACAATACATGTTAAGTGAGGAAACTTACGCTACGAGCATATTACACAGATGAACTTTCTTAAAATCCACACTGTACTGCAAGCCGAACGATTAACGCAACACACAATAAACTGTTGCAAAGCATACATTTTGTTATTATCTCTAATCATTAAGTTCATCTCATTGTTTGTGTGAAGTGTGCAATTACAAAAACTGAAAATTAAGAAATCGTTCCTAGAAGAGCCTACGTAAATAATTGTCGGTGTCAAATGTTGTAATAACCAAGCCGAACTATTAGTTTGACTGACCGAAATAAGTAGAAGATCTACGAAACAATGAATGCACGACAAAATAACAACTTTCCAATCCTGTATGAAACCTGACAATCTGTAGCTTGTTTCACCCGAAAATAAATATTCGAACAAAAACATACTAGTTTTTGATGAAATGCGATAAAACATTTTCTATGGGTTAGAAAGAAAGTGATCTTTTCTCTGATAATTGCCTTTAAAGCAATTTTCGGATTAGCTTATTAACGGTGTGGTCATCGATAAAGCTTTATACAGGGTGTCCCAGCTATCTTGTCCACCCAAAATATCTCTGGAACAATAACAGCTACTGGGAAACAACTTTCACCGGTATCAATGTAGGGCTGAGGCCCATGAATGTACATATTTGGAAACATTCTAAAACGAAAGCATATGTGTTTTTTAACACAAACTAATATATTTTTAAATCGACCTCCTATAGTTTTTCTTCAGCAATCCATATCATGACAAAGCACATACACAATGGCGTTGATTGCATTGCAATATTCCCATTACATCCCGAGATATTAAGGCGCGAAGTTGACGCTTGAAACACCCAACATGCGCTGCTAGCGCACGTCCTGAGGCTCAGGCGTGAACCCCATGCTGCGCGTAATCGCGATGTGATTGACATGCGTAATCACACCTCCATACTTATCAAGAGGTCCGAAACGAATGATACGGTCTGCTGCCATCCTGAATTAACGTCGTACATTCCAGCAGCAATTTATCCCATAGGCTAGGGGTGATGCTCCAGTAGTGAGTTACGTAAGGGTGTTTGCGTTCCGCATATAAAACCAGATCAAGTGTGACTGTTTTTACACGTAAAATGGCGCACTTAGCTGAGCATTGATTCCAGCCCAATCAAAATTTTGGCAAAAGTAATTAATCGACTCTCATAATTTGCTGTGGGTCAGATCCAGTTCGTCGTTCAACCTCTCTCAATATACTGTAAAATACCTAGAGTAAGAAAGATGTTCAAATAGTTACACAATGGCCGATGGTGCGGCTTAAACGAAAAACTTTGTATCTCATGATACAAGAACTTCCAAAGCACGATTCTTCGCGTGGCTTCTTGATACATATTTCTTACAGGACTTCCGCTCTATAACGCTAATTCCACGTAATGAGATGTTAAAATTATCAATTATAAAACTTTTAGTGAGTATTTATGATTTCTTGTTTGTCATTTTAAAATACATGAATGTTGAGACAATCTTCCCAACGATGCATCAGGTTAAAGATGCTAGTTGAATAATACACCGTGTCCTGCTGCGAGAAGTAGCTCGTAACTCTCCATTGCCCATACTCGTCCAATGGGAATCGTCGACACTTAAAGGTCTCTTTTAAGTGACCAAAGACGAGATAATCACATACAAAGAGATCAGGCCCAAAGGGCAGGTGCTCCCACTTCAGTTGACGAAACCTCAGCTCTACGACTTTCCAGGTACGGGAATGAATGTTATCTTAAAGCAGTAGAACCTCTTGTGGGGCATTATTACACAACGGTGGTTTTCAACAGACATGCTGCCCAATAACGTTCACCATCCAATGGATGTTTCACGTTGTTTGGCCATCGGCAGTCAGGAAAAGAGTAACAGAAAGTTGGTCTTGTTTGAACGCGTTTGGTAATGACGTCGCCATAGTTTAAGTTTCCTCACTTATCCTCATTTACCGGACAAACGTCTGTGTGACACTAATTCCACACGAATGCCTTGCTACATGTTGGTGCTCATATACCCGCATCGGAGTTGCGCTACGTTGCAAATACGGTGCGACACCGCCCTTTTTCATCTCCCCTTATAACAACACTCGACTATCTTTACGTTCACAGAACACAAAAATGTTTTGTGTTGACAATAAATAAGTTTAATATCGATTAATCTGAGTTGCGTGCCTATTCAAGAATGTTTAGTGGTCAAATAAAACTGTCTGACTACCAGCAGGCGGCCGATCTGGCGGATCGGTTCTAGGCGCTTCAGTCTGGAACCGCTTGACAGCTACGGTCGGAGGTTCGAATCCTGCGTCGGGCATAGACGTGTGTGATGTCTTTAGGTTAGTTTGGTTTAGGTAGTTCTAAGTTATAGGGGACTGATGATCTCAGATGTTGAGTCCCATAGTGCTCAGAGCCATTTTTTTCATTACCAGCATAAAAATTAAAGCCCGAAAGGAAGCCTAAAGTGGGAAAAAACAAGCTCGTGCGCTAAAAAATTTGATTCAGATTTGCACTACAACAATTAGAATTCAGAAAATCAAATATCAAGTTCGGTTGCAAAAGAAAATTACAGAGCTATCAAAAGATTATAATGACGAACAAATGCACGAACTGCTTAGTTAAATGGAACTGATGACACCCTATCATTAGAAGTTGTAAGCTCTGAAAAAAAGTGACACCCAGAGAAGGCATTCTATAAACTTGGAGTGGAGATCCATAATAGTGACCAAAATTCTAGGAGATGCGGAAATAGGTTGCTTAGTAAGACAAAGTTCACCGAAATCATTGCATAATTACAAATTTCATACCAAAGACAATGGTCGACATTTTAGCGAAAATTATTACACACTTGTTGAAAGCAATGGAGATGAAGTTTTACGAACCTGGCTAGTGTAGTTCACAAAACGAGATTTATTGACTCTGTTGCAAAATTTTCAGCTGTGTAGCTAGTTCTGTTTCAATACTGGGTTTCAGAAGTTGAAACCACCTCGGCAAAACTATAGAAGAGCATGCAAATTCATAAATTCGCATCCATGCCAAAAAATCATACTTACAAATGAATGAAAGTTTAAAGTATTGTAAAGCAATAGAGGCGGCCGCTCAAAAAATTAATAATACCAAAGTAAATCGTTGGAAAGGGGTGCTTCTGAGAATCGTAACAATTACTAAAATGCTTGGTGGAAGGGTTCTTGAAGATACCAGTTCGAGTATAATAAGGGTAATTGCTTAAAAGTAGTTGGGTTGTTACGTGAATTTGATCCTATTCACAAAGAGTACACCGTAGAATGCTAGAGAAATGAGTGACTGAAGGTCACTATCCCCGGAAAAATATGCGAAACGGGATAGTAGATCTGCTACATCAAAATATATAGTTTCATATTCTTGAAGAAAAATAAAAGAATCTTGATATTTTCCTTAAATTTGGACTGTACTCCTGTCGTTAGTATGGCAGAACAGATGTCATTCAGAATAAAATTTGTTTTAATCAATCAGTTTGAAATTGATGTCGAAATGAAAGCTTTTTAGGTTCCTAACCGATCAAAAGATCTACACCAAAAAAAGAAAAAATATCGTCTTGTATTATGATTAGAGAACTTCATCATTTGGCTTTCTGTTTACAGTGCACCAGAGAGCATGGGCATGACAACGGATCCAAAACTAGTTGCGATGAGACGAGAGTGCAATGTAGAAGCAAAGAACGTAATTCACTGGAATTCCACATTAACATGCAGTACCGCCGTATCAGTCCTCTTGTTACTGAAATGGAAAAAGCATTCTTGGAAGCTGCTATTTTCTTTAGAATCGTCCAAACATACATTTATTCATTTGGTAACTTCTTCTTCATGGCCGATACTTGTAAAACATATTCAGTATTTGACTTTGAAACAATTGTGTGACACCAGATTGGACAGTGGGACAGTGGCCTCAAAGCCTTTAAGATTCCAATCGAGACATGTATTCGACGCTTTCCTAAGAATTTTTAAAAACCAACAAACTGATATCCGATCTTAAGCTTTCCTGGTGAATCAACATCTTGCACTGCTCTCAGATGTCCAGCCCAGTGCAATATTTATCGTAGCGGTGTATCTGGACAGCTCCCTTAGCGTTATCTTCGGTGCTACCAGCAGAATGAGCGCCGATACAGTGTATTCAACGAAATTTGAAGGTATGGATTCGTCGTTTTGGACTGTGTTCTGAAGGAGGCCATTGAAAACTAGTGGCCCTCTGGCTGATTAACTTACAACCTCAGCAACGCTGGGGACCAAACGTTCGGCAAACCAGGATCACAGTGTCGGTCGACAGCCACTCCCGCCTCCAACGGGGCTAAACAAGCACTCAGGGACCCGAGTTCACGCCCAGCTTTCGGAGATCCGGTACTCCCACTGCTCCACGCGACGTGTCGTGCAACCAGGTACTGGAGGAGGGGTGGGGAGCGATCACGGTGTAAGGGAGGCTCGACGTAACGAAAAAGCTGTGTACATTTACCACCTGAAGATTACGGCAAGGTACAATGCAGAAATATCGTGCTACGAATACGGTTGCAGCCAGCTGGGCACCCGAGAACATTACAAGCAAGAAATTGATAAATAATAAGAAATGAGGCCTTGGGTTTATTCTTTTTCTCTTCATTAGTTATCTGGAATGAGACACTAAATTCCATTAATCCAATAGCCAAGCTGATGAGAGTTTGACTTGATCTGCAAAACATTTTCAAGAATCTTTTTCCGGAATCGTCCTTCGAAGAAAATATTATTGATCCTAAAGAACTTGCTACTGAAATTGATACGGAGGCTAATTTTGGATGAACAATAACACAACAACACGTTACAAGAATAAGAAGGAACACCTCATACGAAGCAAGGGATGAACCTATCAAGAATGAGAAAGATCAAAATAAAAACATTTATTTTTATTTTGCAATCTATCAAGCATTAAATACACCACATGATAGATTTAAACTGCTTAATGAGCATACCAACAATTTCCAGTTCTTAAATAACACATATTTATGATTTATTTTAACGTACGGTGAAAATGTTCACATAAAAGAGATAGATCTGGCAGAGAAAATTTCAGCAATATCTGCGATTTTCGACAAAATAAGCCCGCCTAAGCAACGTATTGGGCTTAATTGTAAAGTAAAATTTGGTCGCAAAGCGTACAGATGCTTTAAGTTTACTACAAACGATACAAGTAACTATAGAATATGACGAAAGGAGTTTCTTTACGTTTAATTATGCAGTAAATTTTACTTTCTACTACTACATAAAATCATATTCAATTTTGGCGATATTCGTAACAGAACATGAAATTGCTGATCAAGTGAATTTAGAAAATACAAAATTAAAAAATTTACAGACTGAAAGCAAGAGAAAAAGGCTTTTTGTGATTTTAGCATTGTTCATGCCATCTTCTTTACTTTCAAAATAATATTTAAAATTGTAAAAAAATATATGTTTAGCAGTTGGTGGGTAGATTCAGATATTTTTTAATTAATTTCTACTCTTTTGTACTCCTTGATTTTCAGTGTTATATGGTGTCATGTCTCTTCCTAAATATATGCATATAAATATATGTAGGTATTAAAATTTCAATTTAAATACAAAATTTGATTTTAGTTTGAAACAGAGAGTAGTTATCTTCTTATATCTCTCTTACTTAGTCTATCTTCGCTTAGTATTTATCTTTAGTCTGCTCTCATTAGACCATAATAACATTCAAAATTCTGGTTAGTGTTGTTCATCTTCACGGTGGATAGCAATGTCATCAGTGATTATTGTCACTGATATCCTTCCAGCTAGAATTTCAATCACACTCTTCACCTTTCCTTTTACGTTCGTCAAACCTTCAAGGATGTATAAAATGAACAGTAAGGGCAAAAGCTGCATCGCTGACTCACCCCCATTTTAATCCGAGAACATCGTTCTTGGTCTTCTAATCTTAAAATTTCCTTGTTGCTTTTGTAAGTATTGTATTCCCTTGAGCGTACTGTCTTTTTTCTCAGAATATCGGACATCTTGTACCGTCTTACATTGACGAACTCATTTTTCCATATTGACAAATTATAAATGTGTTTTCATTTTTCTCTAGTCTTGCTTGCATTATCAAGTGCAACATCAAGACTACCTCTATGGTGCATTTACCTATTCCAGAGCAAAACAGAAAGTCATTCACAACTTTTCTTTTATATTCTTCTGTTAATTATTCTTGTTGGCAACATCTGTACATTAACTGTTAAGCTGACTGTGTGGTAGTTCTCGTACTAATCGGCACTACATATCTTCAGAACTGGTGGGATGATATTTTTCCGAATATCCTTTTGTATGTAGTCGGTTTCACTGATTTTATGCACCATGCTGAATAGCCATTTAATTGATAATCCCCCTAACGTGTTTAGAGACTCCGATTCTGTGTTATCTCTGTCTTTTGCGTTATTTGATCTCAAGCCTCCATAGCTCTTTAAAATAATGGCTCTAATTCTGGATCCCCTGTCTTTTGCTTAACGGTACTCATTCTCGTATTACGTATTCCAACTTCTCATCTCATGCAGGCCTAAACTGTACTCTTTCCACCTGTTCGCTTTCTCCGCTGCATTTAACTGTGGAATTCCCACTGCAATCTTAGTGTAGCGTTCCTATTTTAATTTCACAGAATGTTGTTCTGACTTTCCTTTATACTGGTAATTTACATTGGTCCTTCCGACGATCATTCCTTTTCCGATTTATTCACATTTTTCCTGCAGCCATTACGCCATGGCTTTCCTGCACTTACTATTTATTTATTTCAGAATGTTTTATATTCCTGTATTCCTGTCTTTCTTTGAAGATCTGTGTACTTCCTCCTTTCGCCGATGAATTGAACTAAATAATCCTTAAATCATCGTTTCATATCAGTTACTTTCCCAGTACCTATATCTTTCCAGCACCTGTGATGGCACTTTCTGTAGATGTAGACTCCTCTACAGCTGAACTGTCTACAGTGGTATTCCATATCGTAGTGTCTACGTCTTTAGTGAACTTAACACTCTGCTTATCATTACGTAGTACTTTAGTATCCCACTTCTATCTACACTGATTCTTTCTTACGATTAGCTTAATCTTCAGTCTACCATTCATTATCACTAAATTGTCATCCGAGGCTTTGTCCACTCGAGAGTAACCTCTACAATCAGTTATCTGATTTCGAAATCTCTGGTTGACCATTTGTTATCCAAACGGAATCTCCAAATATCCCGAAGCCTTTTCCAAGCATATCTCCCCAGCTTCCTCTGTTATTTTAGAACAGTGTATTTGCTATTAGTGACAAAGTTATTGCGAATCTCAACTATTCTCTATCATTGCTCCTACCAAACCCATAATTTACCATTACTGATTCTTCAGTTCCTTCCCATACAACTGCATTCCAATCACCATGATTATTACAGTTCCATTTGCCTATACATACAAAATTACCAGTTCAATATCCCCATATACCTTCTCTATCCCCTCATCTTCAGCTTAACACGTTAGCATGTATCCCTGAACTATTGGAGGTTTTCTGTCGACTCTGATGAAAACAACCTTGTCACTGAGCTGTTCGCAAGTAACTCACTCTCTGCCCTAGTAATAACTCGTAGTACTATTGTTGTAGCATCTTCTGTCGCTGCCACTATTACTTTACAGTAGTGTGATGGCCATAAAAATTCTTTCACTTTCGTATCTCTAGCCCCATGCCTTTGCATTTTCTTTTTCTGGTTTTCTGGAATCTCCACCACGCTGAAACTTCTGAAACGCCTTTCGTTGGTTACTCCTTCTTCTATCGCGGTCATCTCTCCCTTGGTAGTTGTCTCGCAGTCGTGCAAAGGGTGACTTATCCTCAATAATTTACCAATGGAGAGATCATCACGACTCTGTTTCAGTTACAGTAAACATGTCTTCAGAATCACATTCTGAGTCATTAATGCAGTGGTTTCCATTGCCTTCTGCATCCTCTTCCAGGTGATGAATATTGTGCCTTTTGTAGCTGTTTCCACTCCAAGGGCTCTTCAGTCCACTCCTCTGCCCTCACTGACAAGACTGCTGGAAGGACATCTTATGCTGGAAGTGTTCAGCCGCGAACTCTGATGATGTTTATTACAGTTTCGAGCAATGGCTGTCGTAGAACCTAGAATGCAGGAAATTTTGGTTACTAGTTAAAAACGCGACTCTTTTTCTCATTTACATTCCTGACGTTGTCAGTTTAGGAGCGATCTTCAAGGCATAGTAAGCGAAAGAAGCTTCATAAAACCAGACAGCTGAAAAAGCATTTTATAGGATGATGGGTTTCGACGGAGTAATGTGAAGCGGCTTGTAACACTGATGGGTAATATGTTGTAAAAATTCAGAAGCGTAAGATTTGATGCTGAGATCGAAGCTCTGCCGAAACAGGTCATGCAATAAAATGGTGTTTTAGCGATCTGGGCTTGCGAAGTATTCTTCAATTACTGTCTTTCTATTTTCTTAGTTTTTCCGTTTTACTATAATTATCCTGGAAAGTGAAAGAAATTAGCTTACGTAAGTATTTCGTTTTATGTTGCAGTCTGCTTATTTTTTACTGTGTATTTAAATTAAATTTCTTCTCCATTGTGAACTCGCTGACAAGGAAAATTTGTCATTTCGTAGAAATGAAAAAGAAAATTAATAGTGCAGTAAAGTCCCTTCTGACGGTTGTATATACTTTCACCATTACAATGTAATATAATTTTTCTTTCTTCTGAAATCCTTCATGTCTGTCTTCCTTCTAAAAGTTAAATGTATGTTTGTTTGTAAATGCAAAGAATTCTAATATTACGACTAGAACCAGTCGTTTCGCGTCTATAGAAACTGAGGTACTTTTTTCCCTGTCACGAAAATTAGACAAGTAAATAAAATAAATTTCCTGTCCTTTAATGTAGCATACTTTTTCTCACTTCATTATCCTACATCGAGGTCGTGCGGTCTATTTAATATAGAAAGGATTCTGCAAACTAAACACTGATCTTAATATCTCAGATGCAGGGATACTATGATCTTCCGTAGTTTGTAAAATAGTTTTGATACTCACTTTTGTTCTGCAGTTCATAGTGCCATATTGTCAGTTTAAATTCCGTTAAACTAGTTTTTCTGATGTTATCATGTAGAGCACGAATTGATCCCATAGCCGGAGTTCTGTATTGTTTTTGTGATCGAGTTTTTGCTTTTGTATATGGATGGTCTCTGTACTGTGAGAACCGCCAATGATCTCTTCAGTGACGATGCACACCAGGCTAGAACTGTCTGAAGGGAGGCGTGCTAGAGTAATTCATACAGATGCGATGATCGCAGTCATCAGCACATCCACTTAGTGACCAGCAGACCTATGTTCTATTCTCAGTCAGGCATAATTATTCAACTTTCCCCATTGATTTAAACCAATATCTATTCGCAGCCAGTGTTGTAATTCCTTGTGCGGTCCGTAGGATTGATGCAAGTATTTATTCAGTCCTTCGCCTGATACCACTCTCATGGTCACATGTGAAACAGTGTGTAAGAGTATTCTTTTCATTAAACCTACCACTATTCGGTGAATCTGCAAGATGTTCAGGGCATAACTTAGTGCGCCCACTATTCATTTCATTGACAACTTTGTACTGTTATCTCCTAACAGCTGACGTAAACTGTTTACTTAGCATTTTCTTCTACACCTCAGGCCAATGGACTAGTTGTTATTTAGGTTCCATTCTTTTACGCAACTGTAAACTTCTTAATTTAGTGGAACCATTCCTTTGGGTAGCACGTTTGGTCTTCCTGGGTTACGTGGCTGTTTTCCACTAAGGCTGTTCAAAGGAATCTGAGCTTTGAAAGTATTTTGCCAGTATCGATGAGTGCTACTTTTCTTCCTGGCTGAACTGCTTTCAGAAGCTTACATGCCAGGTGGCAGGGCTGAATTTTGATCTTCGGAGGACACTGTGCTCTAGTAATGCTCTGCATTTTGGTCATTGTCTGTTAATCCAATCCCATCTTTTGCTTTGTGCAATTTTAGTGTGCTGTAGTTTACCTAGAAAATATTTCTACTTCACCTAGAAAATATTTCCACGGCATAGGAAATATCCCGTCTGTGACAGGAGACTTTTGGTTGCTGCCCCTGGTACTAGCAAAATTGCCCATATCTTATAATAGACTTTCGATAAGACGAACTGGTTTCATTTAGCAGATCATATCGAGACTTGTAATGTAGCAGTATGGTGGCCCCAGCTTTGTTGAACATCGAGTGATCGTTCACGTCATTTGTAGGTCTTATCGACGATCTCGTCTATTTGTTGTGTTTTTATTCCGGCTGGAAACCCTTCCCTAAGTTTATTATCTTGGATGTGTCACAGTTGACCATTGCTCCTGTATTGCATAGTAAGAGTTCAGTAAATGCTTTCCCTGTGGCAACTGGTCTTCTGGCGACACAAATATGCTCATATAATCTGACAATGCTTGACATACGATTCTTATTCCTAATGTGATTAAGGGGGATAGGACGTCAAACGGATCGACTTGGGGGCGGAGAGGCACCACAGGACATTTTAATTTATACTGTCTATACTTTTACACGTAAATTCATAAAACTTTGGCAGCATGACCAGAAATGATTCGGTATTCACACTTGTAGTTTCGGAAGTTCAAAAACATAACCAAATAATTTTTTTTACATGTGAAATTTCATCATTTTTTCACTTGCTATTGGCTGCATTTGTTGCTATAGGTACACTTTTCTTCATAAGTAAGAGAGACTGTTCGATGAATTTTGCACAGCATACAAAAATATCAAATTTTGTAGTTAATTATCTCAATTTTTACAACAGTTCTTAATAGATTTGGAAAATAATAGACTTTCGTACACCTGTAAGTATGGTTTGTATGCTGTGCAAAATTCATCAAAGAATCCCTCTTACTTGTGAAGAAAAATGTACCTATAGCAACAAATGCAGCCAACAGTAAATGAAGAAATGATGAAAGTTCATATCTAAAATAATTATTTTGTTTTATTTTTGCACTTCCACTACTATGAGTGTGAATCCTGAATCCTCCCTGGTCATGCTGACAAAGTTCTATGAATTTATTTGTAAAAGTATAGACTGTAGAAAATAATACATCCTGTGGTGCCTCTCTTGCTCCAGGTCGGCCCGTTTGACGCCCTACCCCCCTTAAGCCTGGTAGTGAGTTGTTATGTTTCCTGTACTAGACCTTTGCCCGCAGTTGCATATACGATCATCGATTGTCAACAACACTGTCAACCTGACCGATTTGTATCGAATGGCCCTGGTAGCAGGCGACTGATCATACTTTTGGACTGAGCTCCTTGCAAAGTGATTCTAACAAGTTGGGAAAATTTGTTGCAGATAACAAATTTCCACAATGCTTCCAACAGAAAAAAACTGTGAGATACTACCGAAATCTTTCGGAAAATCGATAGATATTTCAGCGCACATAGCCTTACACGTAACCCTGATGGCTATTATGTCAAGGTAGTGACTCAGCAATCAATAATGAAAATAAAAGCAAAGTACAAGAGTGAATTAAAATACGAGGTCAAATGACACCAGTGATAAGATTTGCTGCTGACCTTGCAAACCTCAGTGAAAGTGGAATAGTATTACAGATTCTCATGAATGGAATTTCCACTATAATGGGAACAAAATGTGAATGGCGAGTAAACAGAAGAAAGGAGAATCTAGTCGGAAGTGAAAGATAGAAGTAGAATTTAACATCAGAATTGGTGATTAGGTAACAGATGAAGGTAAGGAATCCTGTTACCTACGCAGCAAAATAAGACATAAAGATCAGACTAGCACCGGCAAAAAGATCATTCCTGTCCAAGAGAAGTTTACTGCTATGAAATATGGGCCTTAATATGTGGAAGAAGTTCCTGAGAATGTGCGTTTGGAGCACCGCATCCTCTGGTAGTAAAACATGGACTGTGGGAAAACTCGGACAGATGAGAACCGAAGCATCTACATCTACATCTATGTGATTACACTACTATTGACAATAAAGTGCCTGGCAGAGGGTTTATCGAACCACCTTCAAGCTGCGTCTCTACCATTCCAACCTCGAACAGCGCGCAGGAAAAACCAGCACTAAAATTTTCTATGCGAGCCCTGCTTTCTCTTATTTTACGTCGTGATCATTTCTCCCTATGTAGGTGGATGCCAACAGAAAGTTTTCGCATTCGGAAGGTATAATTGGTTATTAAAATTTCATGAGACGATCCCGTCACAATGAAAAACGCCTTTGTTTTAATGATAGCCGTTCCAATTCACCTATCATGTCTGTGGCACTATCTCCCCTACTTTGCAATAACACAAAACCAGCTGCCCTTCATTGTACTTTTTCTATGTCATTCGTCAGTCCCATCTGGTACGTATGCCACATCGCACAGCAATACTCCAGAATAGGGCGGACAAGCGTGGTGTAAGCAGTCTCTTTAGTAGACCTGTTGCACCTTTTAACTGCTCTGCCAATCAATCACAGTCTTTGGTTGGCTCTACCCACAACATTATCTACGTGATAGATCCAATTTACGGTATTTGTAATTGTAACACCTAAGAAGTCATTTGAATTTACAGCCTTTAGATTTGTGCGACTTATCGCGTGATGAAATGTAGCTGATTTCTTTTAGTACTCATGTGAATAACTTCACACTTTTCTTTATTGCGGGTCAACTGCCTCTTTTCGCATTATTCAGATATCATAACGAAATCATTTTATAATTCGTTTTGGCCATCTGATGACTTTACAAGACGATAAATGACAGCATCATCTGCAAACAATCTAATACGGCTACTCAGATTTTCTCCTACGTCTTTAATAGAGATCGGGAATAATAGAGAGCCTGTAGCACTGCCCTTGGGGAACGGCGGATATTATTTCTGTTCTACTCGATGACTTTCTTCCTATTACTACGAACTGTGACCTTTCTGACAGGAAATGACGAATCCAGTCGCACAACTGATGCGGTATTCCACAGACACGCAGCTTGATTACAAGACGCTTGTGGGGAACGGTGTCGAAAGCCTACTGGAAATCCAAAAATGTGTAATCAATTTGACATCCCTGTCGATAGCACTCAATATTTCATGAGTATAAAGAGCTAGTTGTGTTTCGCAAGAACGATATTTTTTGAATCCGTGTTCACTATGTGACAATAAATCGTTTTCTTCGAGGTACTTCATAATGTTGGAATACATTATATGTTCCAAACCCCTCTGCACATCGACGTCAGTGATGTGTTCCTGTAACTCAAAGGATTACTCCTACTTCTCTTTTTGGATATTGGTGTGACCTGAGCAATTTTCCAGTCTTTAGTTACGGATCTTTCTGTGAGCGAGCGATTGTCTAATTGCTATACATGGAGCTATTCTACCGGCGTACTCTAAGAGGAACCTGACTGCTATACAATCTGGACCGGAAGCCTTGTTTTTATTAAGTGATTTAACCCTAGCATTACCAACGGGGGGGGGGGGGGGGCTCGTAGGCCCACTGACTCAGTTTTTCTATGTTGTATCCACACCCTTTGATATATGAACTTGAAAGCAAAGGCAATTGTTCGTTATTGAATGTACTATTGAGTCATTACAGAATTTCGGAATAAAAATATAATTAAAATTCATTTACTTGATTTAATTCTCTGTGGGCCTTAGAAGCCCACCCATTGGCAATAGCAAGGAAAGATTTACGAGGTTGAGTCTTTCGTTTCAAATTCTTACCATTAAACAAATTTTGGCATTGTTGCCTTCAGACATATTATTATGAAGCGGACCACTGTTATTTTCAGTGTTTCTGCTGCTGTTGAACCAGCAACATGAGTAGACAACGTTTACGTGATAGTTCCATTGAAAGAGTGCTAGATGAAGTTTTGAACGAATCAGATTTAGAGAAAAGTGAAGTGGATGATGATGTGGAAGAAATTAGAACTGATTCATCGTCTGAGAATGAAGATGAGGTTGAAGCCAATCCACCAGATGATAATGATACGGAATGTGATAAATTCATTGCAAAAAGTGTATATTACGAAGCCATCTCGATAATATCGGCGTTCTGTACAAAATATAGTGCGAGAAAGAATGGGGCTAGGACAACAAGGAAGAATTGCGTCTCCGAAAGAGTCTATAGAGCTTTTTTTTACACCTCAAATTATGAATCTAATAAAACTACACTCAAATGAAGAGGCTTCTCGACTAGGTATTCAGCACACAGATGAAGATGAGTTATTTTGTTATATAGGACTCTTGCTAATCATGGGTTCAAATCATGACAATAAGATACCTGTCCAAGATTTATGGTCTTTGCTTCAGGGCCGACAAGTGTACTATGGATCAATGAGCCGGACCCGATTTTTCGAATTGACTAAAATATTGAGGTTTGATGATAAGAACACAAGAGAAATTCGTCGCCAGACTGACAGGTTTGCTCCAATGAGGGAAATTTTTGAAAGCTTTAATTCTTAACTTCCATTGTATTTCATTCCTGGTCTACATACAACAGTGGATGAGATGTTGTCTTTGTTTCCTGGTCGCTGTCCATTCAAGGTGTTTCTAAAAGAAAAACCTGGAAAATACGGCATTCTAATTCGAATGCTGTCTGATTCTGAGACTAGATATGTGATCAGCATGAACATCTATACAGGCAAGTCAGGAAATACACAGCATTCAAATTGACCGATGGAAATTGTAAAGAGACTAATAAAACCTATTGAAAAATCAGGCCGTAATGTTACCACAGATCGGTACTATACTTCAGTGGAGCTTGCTGAGACTCTATGGAATGATTTTCACCTCACACTTGTTGGCACCCTACAGTCTAACAGACGACACATACCTGAAGAGCTGAAGACTACAACTGGCCGCAGTTTACACTCTTCCATCTTTGCTTATACTGACCCTCAGACACATAGGCCACCAGTTACTCTTGCATCAACGCTAGTTTTTTATAGTTCTACAAAGGAAGGCGTGGACACCATAGACCAGATGGCAAGACACTACAGCACAAAGAGAGGAACAAGAAGATGGCCTTTGTCCCTCTTCTACACACTCATTGACATAGCAGCAATAAATGCATATTCACTCTTCCTCCTCAACTTTCCGAATTGGAAAAAGAATTTGCTAAACCGCAGAAGGGTTTTTATCACTAACTTAGGTCTCTAACTAATAAGATATCAAGTAGATAAATGGGCACAAAATTTGTATGGACTTCAGAAGCCAGTAATAATGGCAATGGAAAGCATCACACAACGGAAGCTCAGCTGCTCTGTAGAACCATCATCCTCAACAGCAGAACCAGGAATACGTGGACGGTGCCACCTATGCTGCCAAGAAGCTGCATCTAAAAAGATCAAGTACAACAAGCTGGGAAAGTCAACTGTTACCTGCTCTCAGTGCCACAAACGCGTCTGTGGGAAACACTGCAGGAAGACAGTGTTGTGTGAAAAATGCGTTGCAGAATGAGACAGTAAATTTTGTTTGCTTCATGTAGTGTATCGAATTAAAAAAGTCGTTTTTATAAGAAAACACTATTTTGAAACATTACTCCAAAAAATATATAAACTGAATCTCGTGATTTGTTCATTTTATTCCTATTATAATAACATCTTTTATTATCCAGTATACAAAAACAATGTGTACGCATTTTGAATTGTTGTTAGAGGTATTAGAAGTAAATAAACTTGATTTATGATAAAATAAATTGTGGTATTCTTTATGGGCCTTTGACGCCCCCCCGTTTGTATTACATGTAACAAAAAATACGTTGGTATGCTAGGGTTAAGCTGCTTTGCGACACCGAGGACATCTATTTCTACGTTTCTCATCTTGACAGTAGTTCTTGATTGGAATTTAGGAATATTTACTTCGTCTTCTTTGGTGAAGGTGTTTCGGAAAATCGTGTTTAACACCTCTGCTTCAGTGGCACTGTCATCAGTGACTTCATCGTTCATATCTCTCAGTGAAGGTATTGATTACGTCTTGCCACTGGTGTGCTTTATGTATGACCAGAATCTCATTGTGTTTGCTGCCAGATTTCGAGACAGAGTTTCGTTGTGGAAATAATTGAAAACATCTCGCACTGAGGTGCCCGCTATATTTCGGACTTCTGCAGAACTTTGCCAGTCTTGGGAATGTTGTGTTCTTTTAAATGTGGCATGCTCTTTTCGCTGCTTTTGTGTACCATGGGGGGGGGGGGGGGGTCAGTACCATCACTTGTTAATTTATATATTATATATCTCTCAATTGCTGTCGATAACATTCTCTCTGAATTCATTCCACAATCAGGACTGCATACGACCGAGGCACACAGGGCCAACACCCGGCATCATGGTGTGGGGAGCGATCTCCTGCACTGGCCGTACACCTCTGGTGATCGTCGAGGGGACACTGAATAGTGCACGGTACATCCAAAACGTCATCGAACCCATCGTTCTACCATTCCTAGACCGGGAAGGGAACTTGCTGTTCCAACAGGACAATGCACGTTCGCATGTATCCCGTGCCACCCAACGTGCTCTAGAAGGTGTAAGTCAACTACCCTGGCCAGCAAGATCTCCGGATCTTTCCCCCATTGAGAATGTTTGGGACTGGATAAAGCGTCATCTCACGCGGTCTGCACGTCCACCACGAACGCTGGTCCAACTGAGGCGCCAGGTGGAAATGGCATGGCAAGCCGTTCCACAGGACTACATCCATCATCTCTACGATCGTCTCCATGGGAGAATAGCAGCCTGCATTGCTGCGAAAGGTGGATATACACTGTACTAGTGCCAACATTGTGCATGCTCTGTTGCCTGTGTGTATGTGCCTGTGGTTCTGTCAGTGTGATCATGTGATGTATCTGACCCCTGGAATGTGTCAATAAAGTTTCCCCTTCCTGGGACAATGAATTCACGGTGTTCTTATTTCAATTTCCAGGAGTATATATACTTTGCGTTTCTTTTTGCTGGTTGTAGGTGGTACCGTATTCGGCCTACCAGCAACTGCCTTGTGGCCTCTAATCCCCGTATTCGTCACAATACTCACTATTTGTCCAGGATTATTTGTTGCTAAATTTCAAGTATACTTTCGCAACCATTTACGTTTCTAGTGGGCTTATGAACTAATTGTTCAAAATAATTTTCTGAGGAAGCATTCAGTACAATTTCGGATGACGTTTTACGCCTGCCACCGGCTTTAAACGTATAATTTTCCCGGCATATCGAGGGCAGATTAAAGTCACCACCGACTGTAACTGTATGAGTGGTGTACCTACACTCCTGGAAATTGAAATAAGAACACCGTGAATTCATTGTCCCAGGAAGGGGAAACTTTATTCACACATTCCTGGGGTCAGATACATCACATGATCACACTGACAGAACCACAGGCACATACACACAGGCAACAGGGCATGCACAATGTTGGCACTAGTACAGTGTATACCCACCTTTCGCAGCAATGCAGGCTGCTATTCTCCCATGGAAACGATCGTAGAGATGCTGGATGTAGTCCTGTGGAACGTCTTGCCATGCCATTTCCACCTGGCGCCTCAGTTGGACCAGCGTTCGTGCTGGACGTGCAGACCGCGTGAGACGACGCTTCATCCAGTCACAAACATTCTCAATGGGGGAAAGATCCGGAGATCTTGCTGGCCAGGGTAGTTGACTTACAGATACATGCGAACGTGCATTGTCCTGTTGGAACAGCAAGTTCCCTTGCCGGTCTAAGAATGGTAGAACGATGGGTTGGATGACGGTTTGGATGTACCGTGCACTATTCAGTGTCCCCTCGACGATCACCAGAGCTGTACGGCCAGTGTAGGAGATCGCTCCCCACACCATGATGCCGGGTGTTGGCCCTGTGTGCCTCGGTCGTATGCAGTCCTGATTGTAGCGCTCACCTGCACGGCGCCAAACACGCATACGACCACCATTGGCACCAAGGCAGAAGCGACTCTCATCGCTGAAGACGACACGTCTCCATTCGTCCCTCCATTCACGCCTGTCGCGACACCACTGGAGGCGGGCTGCACGATGTTGGGGCGTGAGCGGAAGACGGCCTAACGGTGTGCGGGACCGTAGCCCAGCTTCATTGAGACGGTTGCGAATGGTCCTCGCCGATACCCCAGGAGCAACAGTGTCCCTAATTTGCTGGGAATTGGCCGTGCGGTCCCCTACGGCACTGCGTAGGATCCTACGGTCTTGGCGTGCATCCCTGTGTCCCAGGTCGACGGGCACGTGCACCTTCGGCCACTACTGGCGACAACATCGATGTACTGTGGAGACCTCACGCCCCACGTGTTGAGCAATTCGGTGGTACGTCCACCCGGCCTCCCGCATGCCCACTATACGCCCTCGCTCAAAGTCCGTTAACTGCACATACGGTTCACGTCCACGCTGTCGCGGCATGCTACCAGTGTTAAAGGCTGCGATGGAGCTCCGTATGCCACGGCAAACTGGCTGACACTGACGGCGGCGGTGCACAAATGCTGCGCAGCTAGCGCCATTCGACGGCCAACACCGCTGTTCCTTGTGTGTCCGCTGTGCCGTTCCTGTGATCATTGCTTGTACAGCCCTCTCGCAGTGTCCGGAGCAAGTATGGTGGGTCTGACACACCGGTGTCAATGTGTTCTTTTTTCCATTTCCAGGAGTGTAGTTTAGTCCGATTGTCAAGCATAACATCTACCCATATTATTTCGCAGGAGTTGTCCACTTCAATTACACTACTAGGCGAACTACTTCTTAAAGCAATAAATACTCCACCACCAATTGTATTTAATCTACCCTTTCTGAACACCGTCAGTTCGTTTGAAAAAAAAATCTGCTGAACTTATTTCCGGCTTTAGTCAGCTTTCTGTACCTATAGCTATTTGAGCTTCATTGTTTTCTATTAGGGGTTGGAGCTCCAGATTTTTCCCAACTCAGCTACGGCAATTTACAACTACAATACCGATCGTGGCTACAACTAACATATACTTTTTACCTGCCTTCTCTTTGACGGACACCCGTTCTGTGGTTTCGTGAGGCCCTCTAACCTAAAAAGCCGCCCTCTAACCTAAAAAACCGCCCAGTCCCTTCTACACAGCCTCCTCTACCCATGTAGCCGCATCCAGTGTATAGTGAACTCCTGGCCTATTAAGCTAAACCCAGAAACCCACCGTCCGATGGCGAAAGTCAAGGAATCTGCAGCCTACACGATCACAGAACCGTCTGAGCCTCTGATTCAGACCCCCGACACAGCTCTGCACCCAAAGACCACAGTCGGTTCTATGGATGATGCTGCAGATGGTGAGAAGAGGTGATACAGAAGAGTATTGAAAATAAGATAAATTTAAAAATAAGGAAGGAGAAGATTCAATGTCGCAACAGCGCGGAAAGGACTATATTTAAAACACTGTCAAGAAGAGCGGACAGGATACTAGGACATTTTTTAAGACATCGGGGAATAATTTCCATGTTACTAAAGGCAGCTGCTACAGGTACAAACTGCAAAGGAATACAGAGATAGGAATACATCCACCAAATAATTAAAGACGTGGGCTCCAATTGCTACTCTGGGATGAGAAGTTTGGCATAGGAGAGCAATTCATTGTGGGATACACCAACCTAGTAAGAAAACTAAGAAAACTAATGAGTAAAAAAAAAAGTCTTTCAGTCTGTCTGTTATACTGTACGCAAGGACCGCGCACATTTTCATATATCCTATTATGCTTCTCGTTATGCCTCTTGGCGTTCATCAAATTATCGGCGTACGGGGTTCGATGTTTGTTGACTATTTCGTGGGTATCAATATTCTGAGCACATCTTGGAAACCTTTAAGGAGCTGTGACTTCTGAAATTTTCCCGGCGTATTTGTTCTTCTAATAATTTCCGGGTATGCAGCCGGATCCCGTCGACATTCTGCCACGATATTTCGGCCCAGAGACGTCCGGCCATCATCAGGTGAGTACACAACTAGTAGTTGTGTACTCACCTGATGATGGCCGGACGTCTCTGGGCCGAAATATCGTGGCAGAATGTCGACGGGATCCGGCTGCATACCCGGAAATTATTAGAAGAACTTTAAGGAGCTATTAGACACTCCATGCAACATTGAATAGGTTAATTAGCTCTATTTTTCAACGCGTCCCAGTAATTGAGGTTAAATGTCAGGCTGGATAGCTATCCATTTCTGGTGTCTTTCCTTTCGGTCTTCTCATTAGCGATTAAAATAATCCCTTTTCTGTAAATTGTTCTCTGCGAGAATTGTTATCTGTTTCTGCCAGCACGTCGTAAATATCATCTAGAGAAACTTGTTTGTCTACGTCTACTGCAGCATACAAGTATAGAACTGAAGGTAACGCTACAGCAGTCCGCTTTGATATGAATCTGCTGTTGTGTTTTTTTTTTTTTCATTAGATGTCTTGATTTCGTCGTTCCTTTTTTTTTTTTTTTTTGATTTTCCTGTTAGGTGGTGCAGTGACATACACTCCTCTTGGATAAGATTGACAGTTCTGGATCTCATTTTCACATCCTGTAGTTTTCTTCTCTGCATTGATATTATCTGTGTCTTAATCTGCGTTACATGTGAACTATTAGTGGGTACATTTCGTGTATTAGGAACAATTCTTGGAAGCACAGGAAGTTAAATTCCTCTGTAATTTTCTCACAATCACTTTTGTTGTTATCATATTGCCCGAGCAATATCCGTAGCTTGGGTTTCGTATGATCCATCCACCAATTTCTTCGGCTTGGGTATTTCCTTATGTTGGTGAGGCAGGCCTTCTGTTTCCAGCATTATAATTCTTATTTCCTAACCTCTGGATAAGGTAGTATTTAATTTCCAGTATCCTTTGCGACGGAAACTAATTAGCTTCCGTAAAGTAATTCCCGCAATATAAGCACAATGACTGGAAAAAATTACAGACCAGATTTATTAGTTAGTGACCTTACGTACTAAGGCTTGTGAGATGCAAACCCAGTCTATACCGCTCACTGAATGAATAGTGACATTGGTGCACGTGAATGAGTCTCCGTTTGCTGCCTCCTATGTGTCAGTCCTTATATCTTATATCAGAGTTCCAAGATTCTGTTGAAATTTGGCTTTTGGTCTTTATAACTAAGAACGGAGGTAAAGTCTCCATAAAATTCGGCGCCTCTGTACCACCGCATCCTGATGGAGCATGCACATTTACAAATAATATTCTTCTATTTGTATTGATATTCCCCAACCGCTTAATAGATTCCCAGTTTCTGCCCCTTAAATGTGGTCCTTAATATCGCCGTACCTGCGCTTCTAAATCTGTTGAGAACTACGCTATAACCTGCAATTTCATGCAGGTAGTTATTTCCGACTTCTGACAGTAAGGCTGTATTGATCTCAGCCACGTATGAGAACCGTTGGAGACTGGTCAATTTGAACTTAGTTGATGTTCCGTTGTCATTTAAAGTCTGTTGAGTCATAAAGGTGTCTTTTGTGGTTGTGGAATAATATTTCCCAGATCCCATGTCTATAGTTGTTGTTTCTGATCTTGCAATGTTTTTGGTATTAGGACTGAGATGAAATCAGTCTTCCTCTCTCTCTTTCTTTATAAAAGATATTCGACATGGGGCATCACTTCTGATTCAGACCAGTGGCAGATACAGAAAAACCTCAATAAGAGGCCAAAAGATATCTTGAGCTACCTTTACTTTTACCGTATTAAAAAATAATAAAGTCACATGAAAAGCTTAAGGAAGTTTTATTTAAACTGATTATACAGAAATACAAGGCAAAAGAGATATAAAAGAGATTCTTTTCCTTAAATGATGAATTCTATGCGCCTATTCTTCCTGGCAAATAGAATAAGTATATCGTCAATATGACAATCAATGTCAGGGTGAGTATTGGACACAGCAAAGCCATTACATCGATCCTCCTTCATTCTCTGTACCAGAAAACAGCTGATAATTCGTGACTTTTCTCGAACAAATGCCAGACAGAATAATGTAAAGAGATCACTAGAATGGCCGCGGCTTTTCTGGTAGGTTTGTGTGTGCTACCTTTGTACCAGACAGAAACCTACAAAAGACGATGACGCGGACGCGCGTGCTACATAGTAAACTACTCGCTAACTCGATTCAGTTGAGTCGACTGACGAAAGACACGGCTGACTGGCGGGCGTGGCGCGGGTGGCAATCCGGGCGGCCCCGCAACCGCAACTGTGTTTGGGGCAGGGGAGGGGGCGGGGCGCCTCACGCGTCCTCCGTATGTGACTCTTTGTTTATATCAATTCACACCACCTCGTTATAGCTCGCAGAAATGTTTCTCATTGACACTTCAGTCGAAATTTGGTCCAGCTTCTCTATACCGACGGACACAGTTGTGTACATCAGTGATAGTTCTATTGTCTTTGGTGGTGATCCAGCAGATGATTTAGCTGGTTGTATCATCGATTTAATTTCCATACATGGCCCCTGAGCACCGTCCACTGCATCACCTTCAGCGACCTCTACTACGGTTACTCCTCATGTGGCTGCTGTGAACTATTAGATCGCGACTGCATTATCTCTTTGAGGTCACATTGTTATCCATTTTTTGCTTCGACACTGACAGTATCACATGACATATCAGATTCGTCTGTATTGCTGGGATGGCCGTGAGTGTCAGATATTGAGCCACTTTCCCCGTTCCTAAAACGCTCTGGCTTCGCACGTACGCCTAAAGGCAGAGATGCACGTTCGTTTGAAACAATTGGAGCATCATTTTTGTCTTCAGGCTTGTTGTGCACATTAAAACTCAGTCCAGGTAGCTAGCTACAAATGCGAGATATTTATAGAAAGCTATATTCGCTTTCCATCTGTTGTGTATATCACATTGTCTGTTAACTCCCAGGAGTGAAGGTGCAAATTACTTACATTTGTCAAGATGTGGTCACAATCTGACTATGTTGCATTCCACATTCTCTCATTGCTACTTCAGTATACGAAAATGTGTTCCATGGGAGATACACATTTTAAAATCATCTTTTCATTCTTTCTTCCAGTGATAATAACTGAAATAACCGAAACCGGTCAAGAATAAAAATGACATACGTATGATGGCAAGTAAAAATGCTTTCCTATAAGTTATTGTTTACAATCTCCCGATTATTAATAGTGACTAAATTACTTTCAGCTCTTGTGGCACGGTTTGCTACCTGTTAACTACGATGTCACAGAATAAAAGTTTATTTTAAGTTAGGTTGAGTTCAAGTCAAAATTTTCGTGTCTGGTAGTCTTTTTAACGTGATTTGTTTTATTACATATTAAGCATGCTGGTAGTTGCCCCACATACGCAATGTATGCTCGACATCCAGCAATAGTCATACTGACGTGATCGGCTTTTTAACTTCAATTTTGGTGTAATTTATTTCAATAGGGTGAACGGATAAAAGTAAACCCAAACATCGTTCCGCATTCCATGAAAGTTCTCACAAGGCTACCGTGTAGGTTTTGCTAATGTTAACACAATGTGCCCAGTACACTCACGAATTACGCGCTTGTGCACTATGTTAGAGCCAATTGTAAAGGTGGAAGATTAAGATACATGCTTGAAAATGATCCGCGGTTGAAGCTGGCTAATTCCATAGATCTTTAAAAGAATACGTTGTGACCTTTGACTACTACAAAAATGAAATTTTAAATTTTGGAAAAAGCAGATTAACTCGTTAGTATTATGTTGTACATGGTCTACTGGATTTCCTGTTAGCTTCATCTGAATAGTTACCCGCCATGGGGTTTCGAAAGATTTTGTCCTTGTCGCATTCCAGTTTCACAGTATTCTTCCGTTGGTAGTTTCCATTGTTGTTTATACCTCATACTTTTTACACATGTATGAAAGTGTAAATCACTCGCCGCGTAACATTGCTGTAAAACAGGCGCTACACGAGACGCACCAATAGCACATGACTTGTAATCACTGGCTGCAGCGTGACTTGTAATCACTGGCCGGAGCGCACATGCGTCAACACCTCGTGACCGCGTGACCGATCGCTACGACCGCCCTAGCGGAAAATCCCCTGCACCAAGCGTGCCTTCGGAATGCTTTTATTCGAGGTGGCACGGCTGCTCTGGTTCTAAGACCCGTGTTATATGACAAGCCTGACTCACTGAGAACAGTAATCATCTTCATTTGGACAGAAATCGAGGTACTCTCATTGACCTGTCTGTAGACAAAGTCATTCACCAGAACAAACATCTTCTTGCTGTATCCTACATGTGACATTCAGCTGCCATTGTTGGCTGGTAGAACTCCCGCGGATTTATCAGTGTAACTTGTGCTTCCCTGGAGAAGTTAGCACTCGTGGCTTGGTACGGATATGCAGAGTACGCTGCGGAACACCTATTGTGCCAGTCCACATAAGCAACAATACAGTCCTAACCTTAAGTGTGGACTACAGTAAGATTATTTTCAATCTTTTGAAGGACAGTGCCTACAGGGATATTGACGCCGATACTACGAGTACCATGTTTTCAACCTGTGAGCGTAGTGTCCAACACGACCAAGACAAGTGGCCGTTGGTTGAAACCTATGACATGAAAACACGAACTCCGGAATATGGTAGAGCTTGAAAGTTTCCGGCTCGACTCTATAGAGGAGAAACTCTCCAACTAAGCGCATTTAAAAATGCGAATAATAGAAAAATTGCAGCCGTGATCTAGGGGTAGCTCTTCGATTAAAAATCAGAACGTTCTTAATCCCAGGTTCGAAACCCGCCGCTGCTTAAAGTTTGATTAGTAATCAGCATTGGCGGCCGAAGCCTTCCCGCATAAGCAGTCATCCTCATTCTGCTAACGACATTGTCAGTGAGGACAGGGGTTCAGGGCCGCCTCTTGTCCTTGGAGGTGGGAAACTGCCCCTAAAAGCGAAGAAATCAGCAATGATCAACGCCATGAGGGTGGAGAAGGCAATGGAAACCACTGCACTGAAGTCACATAACGTGTATCTACAGGACATGTGATCTGTAACTGAAAACGCGTCACGATGATCGCTCCATTGGCAAAATATTTCCGGAATAGTTCCACATTCGGATCTCCGGGAGGGGACAGCCAAAGGGGAGATGACCAGTAGACAAATATTGAAAAACAACGAAAGAATAACGTTCTACGAGTCAGGGTGTGGAATGTCAGAAGTTTGAGAACGTGGTAGGGAAGCTAGAAAATCTGAAAATGAAAATGCAGAGGCTCCATCTAAGTATAGTAGGGGTCAATGAAGGGGAATGGAAAGAAGACAAAACTTCTGGTTAGATGAGTACACGGTAATATCTACAGCAGCAGAAAATAGTATAACGGGAATAGGATACGTTATGAGTAGAAGTTTGGGCAGAGATTGTGATACTGAGTACAGTGCAGTGATACGGTTATTCTTATCAGATTCGCCAGCAAACCAACACTAACAACGATAGTCCCGGTATACATGGCGACGTCGCATGTTGAAGACGAAGAGATAGAGAAAGTATATGAAGATACTAAAAGAGTAATACTGTACTTGAAGGGAGATGAAAATCTAATAGCCATCGGAGATAGGACTGCAGTTGTAGGGGAAGCAGTAAAAGAAATAATTACAATGAGAATGGGATGGCGACAATGAATGAGAGAAGAGAAAGACAAATTGAGTTCTGTAATAAATTTCAGCTAGTAACGGCGAATATTCTGTTCAATAACCAAATTCAGATGGTTCAAATGACTCTGAGCACTATGCGACTTAACTTCTGAGGTCATCAGTCGCCTAGAACTTAGAACTAATTAAACCTAACTAACCTAAGGATGTCACACACATCCATGCCCGAGGCAGGATTCCAACCTGCGACCGAAGTGGTCACGCGGTTCCAGACTGAAGCGCCAGAACCGCACTGCCATACCGGCCGGCTGTTCAAGAACCACACGAGGAGGAGGTATACTTGAAAAATGCCGGGTGATACGGGAAGATTCCAGTTATATTACATCATCGTCAGACAGAGATTCCGAAATTTGATACTAAATTTACGTACCCAGGAGCAGATATAGACTCATATCGCAATGTAGTAGTGATGAACACTAGGCCGAAGTTTAAGAGATTATTTGCGAAGAATCAATAGTCGAAGAAGTGGGATGCAGAAGTACTAAGGAATCACGAGACATGGTTGGAGTTTTCCAACGCTATAGATGCAGCAATAATGAATACCTCTGTAGGCAGTACAGTTGAAGAAGAATGGACATCTCTAACAACGGCAATCACAGAACGAGGAAAGAAAAACATAGCTACAAAGAAGGTAACTACCATGAAGACACGGATAACAGAAGATACACATTAATTTGTCGATGAAAGAAGAAAATACAGAAATGTTCAGGGAGATTCAAGAATTCAGAAATACAAGTCACTGAGGAAGGTAATAACCAGGAAGTGCAGGAAAGCTAGGATGAAATGACTACATGAAAATCTGAAGAAATCGAAAAGAAATGACTGTCGACAGGATAGATACAGCATATAGTAAAGTGAAAACTACCATCGGTGAAATCTAACAAAGGAGAATGGCAACATTAAGAGCGCAACGGGAAGTCCACTGTTAAATGCAGAGGAGAGGACGGACAGGTGGTAAAACTACATTGAAGGGCTCTATGACGGGGAAGATTTGTCTAATGTGACAGAAGAACAAACAAGAGTCGATGTAGAACAGGTGAGAAATACAGTATTAGAATCAGAATTTAAAATCGGTTTTGAGGACTTTGGATCAAATAAGGCAGAATTTCTAAAACCATTATGGGAAGTGGCATCGAAACGGCTACTCACGTTGGTGTGTAGAATGTGCGGGTCTAACGACATACTATCTGATTTTCAGAAAAATACCATCCACAGAATTCCGAAGTCTGCAAGAGTGGAAAAGTGCGAAAATTATCGTAAAATCAGCTGAACAGCTCATGCATAGCAGTTACTGACAATAATAATATACAGAAGAATGGAAAAGGAAATTATGGGTGCGATAGATGAAGATCAGTTTGGCTTTAGGAAAGGTTAAAGCACCAAAGAAGAAATTCTGACGTTGTGGTTGATAATGAAAGCAAGACTAAAGGAAAATCAAGGTATATTCATAGGATTTGTCGACCTGACAAAAGCTTCCGGCAGTGTAAAATGGTGCAAAAATTTTCGAAGTTCTGAGAAAAAGATGGCTAAACTATAGTGAGTGACGCACCATATACAATATGTACAAGAGCCAAGAAGGAATAATAAAAGTGGACGACCAATAACGAAGTGCTCAAATTAAAAATGGTATCAGACAGGAATGTAGCCTTTCACCGCTACTGATCAGTCATTGTTTCGAAAAAGTAATGATGGAAATAAAAGAATGGTTCAGGAGTGGAATTAAAACTCAAGGTCAAGGGATATCAATGATAAGATCTGGGGATGAAATTGCCATCCTGAGGGAGAGTGAAGAAGAATTACAGGATATGTTGAATGGAATGAACAGCCGAATGAAAACAGTATATGGACTGAGAGTAAACCGAAGAATGATGAATGTAATGGGAAGTAGCAGAAATGAGAACAGGGAGCAACTTAACGTCACGACTGATGCCCATGAAGTAGATGCAGGTAAGGGATTCTGCTACCCAGGCAGCAAAATAATCTATGACGGACGGAGCAAGGAGGACATCAAAAAGAGACTAGCACTGGCAGAAAGGGCATCCCTATTGAAGAGAATGCTGGTGGTATCAAACATAGTTCTTAATTTAAGGAAGAAATTTCTGAGAATGTACGTTTGGAGCACAGCATTGTATGTTAGTGAAACATGGACTGCGGGAAAAACAGAAGAGGAGAGAATACAGGCATTTCAGATGTTGTGCCACAGACGAATGTTGAAAATTAGGTGGACTGATAAGGTAAGGAATGAGGAAGTTCTGCGCAGCATCGTAGAGGAAAGGAATAAGTAGAAAACACTGACAACAACAGGAAGACAGGACTCGCCAAGACCTCAGGGAATGACTTCCATGGTAGTAGACGGACGGCAAAAACTGTAGAGGAGGACAGAGAGTGGAATCATCCAGCAAATAATTTAAGACGAAGGTTGCAAGTGCTACTCTGACCCGCCAGTGTAGCCGAGAGCGCGTTGCTAACGCGCTGCTTCCTGGACTCCGGTAGGCCCCGGATCGAATCCGCCCGGCAGATTAACGACGACGGCCAGTGGGCCGGCCAGCTTTGATATGGTTTTTAGGCAGCTTTGCACATCCTACTAGGTGAATGCCGGGCTGGTCCCCACGTCCCGCCTCAGTTACACGACTCGCAGACATTCACACTATTTCCCGATTTACACGAGACGCAGACAGCTAGGGTACACTAAATCCGTCCTGGGGGGTATGGGGTGGCGGCAGGAAGAGCATCCAGCCACCCCTTAAAACTAACCATGCCAATCTGTACTTAACCGTGCCGACCCTGGGCACAATGCGAGATAAAGGCAGTCGCAAAAGAAAGAAAAGAAAGAAAGTGGCAAGTGCTACTCTGAGATGAAGAGGTGGGCACAGCCGAGGAATACGTGGCCTGCCAGATCAAAGCAGTCGGATGAATGATGATATTACTAAATAAAACGCCGCTGGATAGTTAGATTTTAAACTGGTACTGCATAACCAGGCCTTGCATTACACTTTCACTTTTTTTTACCCCGTTTTGACAGAAAAAACGAGTAAGTTCCGAAGGTAGAAATGAACATAAAACCTCAGTTTGATGAAACATGATACAGCCGAAGACGTGAAATATCTCATACTAGTCCGCTAATTCGTGCACGTGGATTTGGAAACTGCATACAAAGAAACTGAAGCTGAAGCTTCAAAAGGGCGTAACGGTAAATAATTGACGTGTTTGTAAGCACAGATATAGATATTTAAAGTATGAAATAGCAACAGTCCTGGACATGGGAACAGATTAGTGCTGTATTTAAAGAAATTACGGAAATTAAAAACATTTATTCATAGAAACATTTTTAGTGTTTTCAATTAGAGCCATTATTACAATTTATCTGACCTAGGGACGCACGAGCTAGCTATTTAGTTGTCCATGTAAAAATCAGTTTATCTTGAGGTCGACGCCAGCGGCTCGAAGCATCAGTCGTTGCGACTTGCTGATGGAAAAACATATACTCACCAGAAACTGCACAAGTCTGAATTGGAAAGGGAAATTTTTGGGAATACTATTTCACCAGCTCCATAGCCCCTGATAATTCCGGCTTCCATATTATTAAAGCGACGTGACACTACTTTATGGTGGACACGTATTTTCAGAGCGATGTAATGCGCAGGTAGTCTAGATAAGTGGTAGTATCGGCTTGGTCCAGAACTGCATTTATGAACCGATATATCACCTCGTTCCCATCAATTTTTTTCCAATATACTTTGGCTTATAACAGCCGTTTGGTCAATTCTGAGCGTCAATATTGCTCGTTCACAATGTCAAAAATTCTCGCGACATGTTATTGAGGACACATCTCCAAAACTAAATCCTCTTTCCTGCACGGAGGGAACAATTAGATAAAGACTCTCTTGTAGAGGCGTTAACCCATTCTATTCGGGCAATATACCGTCGCCGAATTTCAATAAAATGTCTGCGAATTCTTGCACACGGGTATCGTTACTAAACTGTGCCTAATGTTCCATGTCACACTCATTTCCTGTATGCGAGGTCAGAGCACGAAGCATTTGAGACATGCGCTTACATCATCCACTCTAGTTCCTCAAGTCACAACTGGTAGAGCCCGACGGAAATCACCAAAAAGTAAAACAGTTACACCTCCCACAGTGCGATCGTTTTGACAAATGTCTTGCAGAGTGCGACTGGCTGCTTCCACGGCTCTTTTGTGTGCTATGGAGCATCGTTACAAACTAATAGGTTGCACTCCGCAGGATCATCGCCTTGACGCTATTTCGCGATCCTAAACATACTGGGGTTTCATTTATGTCTTGGTCCAAAGATATCACGAACATAGTCTGCTTAGTTATCCGTCCAGGGACCAAGGTAGCAGCAATCGCACCAATGGCTCATTTAAGCCAGAAGTAACCGAGTAAAAATGGTTTTGCCTGTACCACCAAGGGCGTCACGGATAAAGATTTTACCCTGCTATTGATTAACACTCCATAATTCTTCGTTACGTACTGGTCACATATTGACTTTTGCTCATCATAAAAGGACCCATTATTATTATTCATTACCTCAGCCACTACAGTAGAACTATAATTTGTCCCCACAGCACACTCACGACTAACTCCCAAACCGTAAGAGGTTTCTCACGTTCCTTAAAGACCGTATTTACTGAAAGGATCGCCACCAAAGGAGCTAACAGTATTTGTGCCACCAATGGCGCAAACAACTGGAACTTTCACCGATCACATCGTCTTCGAGCGTTTCGTCCCAAATTCGGTTGTCACCTAGCAGACGCAGCGCACTGCCTCACTACAGGCTGCGTAAACGTTGAATGTTTGATGCCATTCACAGTTTTCGGACAATATGCAGTAACAGGAGCAGGTATCAGTATTCACCGTTACTTGGATGGTCAGTGTACTCTCTACTTAATGACAGGTCCTGATAAACACCTGGAAACCCTTGCACTGGTGAACCGCGTCGGCGACTATTGAAAACGCCTTGTTGTTTGTCGTAAGTGTAGTGGAATGGTACATTGTTGGACATAAGAGTTAGTGCGAAACTATTTTCATGACAGACATTAAAATGAGCTGAGAGTGTGGTACGGCGAGGATTTTCAAAATGTTCCTGCACATTTTCAGGTCTGAAATACGCTCGCTGACCCTCTTGTAAACGAACAGGTAAGTGCAGAACGGTTGGAAACAGGAAAAGCCAATATCCGCCACATTACACCCGAGGTACCAATATAGCGAACTCACTGATATTTGGTCACTTCGTTCAGATGAGCTCCCTGGAAAGCCAAATATGGCCTGGACGCTTCCTATATTCACGTATTTGCAAATGTATTTTATCTAATCTGCGATAGCACAGTATTCGACATTGCACGTGAAATGTATTTGTGAGTACGGTACTGCCCACCGATTGTCTACTGCAACACACTCACCGCGCATATTAACTTCCGCTGTCAAACCGCCACCTTAAGGAGCCCGGCGGCGATACGATAGATACCCGTTTTCCCAGTAACATTTTCAGCAGTAACAGTTTCGCTGAAGAAGATTTTTCGGAAACTTCTTTGTGCAGCCGGAATAGGTACGTAATGAGCCATATGGACCACATATCATGTAGGTTTTGACAGTCCGATGTAGTACGGGTCAGCCGAATTTTCATATTTCTCGATCCAATTCGTTGAGCCTAATCTTCAAATCGAGAAGCAAAAGTTCGAGCGAGTGACGCAAACCAAGCTTTTCCCTCTCTGTCGAATACATATAATATCGAACTGCTCCATATAGCTTTCCTTTGGTAAGAAGGTCTGTTTGGAGTTTCGTTTAAAATAAAAGCCTCGAGAAATCAAGTCGTGTCTTTCATATGCCACCTGGCCTGCAAGCTAGTTGTTCTCTGTTTCGGGCCTCTTTGGATTGTAGGCCACAGTAGTAAGCAAAAAGACATCCGAATGGGGGACTATTCCTGAATTTTTTGCCAGTACAGAGATCATCATGACACTTTCCATTTACAGGCCTCTCTGTAGGGCATTTTTATCACGAAATTGCAGAGTTGTCGGGTGAAACATTTAAAATTTTAATAGTTAGACGTGATGAGTCACACGGGACGAGTATTAAATGTAGTGCAGTGACACTGTTGCACACTGCCCCAAAAGTCGTTGGAGTGCAAGTGGCGCAATCTCGTCCTCACTTAAGTATTCATAGCAGTCAGTACTCCCCAAATCGTGGAAAATATCATGTGACCGTAACTGTCCATGGATTCCTTCACGGCAACCCCGCACTTCCAGTTTGGCCGAGATAAGTGTACATTCACTGTCTGCTGTGTTAAGATATCAAAGTGTCATTGTCGGATTCGACTCCGTTCACTTGCAGCGGTGGCCAGCATTAGGCTTCCTCAAATATGAGCACTTGTACAGTAGCACGTTCAAACACTCACTTTTCCCTCAATTACACAAGGCATTTATGTAACATTTACTTCCACAAGGTTTAGAGAACTATCTCTCTCTGCCCACGGATAACCATGTTTTTTTTGTTCACAGATAGTTACATACCAAACAAATTGACCTTACACTTACAGACAGAAGTAGTCTCTTTTATGAACTAAGCACATATAGTGAAACTGTAGGTATCTTTCTCACACCAAAGATCAACGAATCGTAACATGTATTAAGTTAAAAATTGAACGTAAGACAGACAAAAATCACTGCTTATGATGAAAGCATGCACTCAAAGACTTAAGGAAAAATGATGCTGATATAAATACAGTGAAACAACCACTTGATAATTCATGGTCCATTAGTGAAAGAATTGGGATAAAACTGATCAAACTGCAATTCCGATAAGAAATTGATAAGATGATTAACTGACTTGATCAATTAAACCACATCTCTCTCTTTTCCACCCTTAACCTATTCTTCTGCTAAGTGGTTTATGAAAACCTGGGGATAGTTTGTTGGCCCTCAGGGTAATCCACCCTTCTGAGAAACCCCCACTCCTCCCCTTCCCATCCTCCTCACCCACCCTTCTGGGAAAAGGGAGCCTTTTTTTGTTGTCACCTCCCCATTTCAGAACTGAGCCATTCTTACCCTTCACAGGAAATCCCCGAGCCCTCACCTCAGGACACGAAATTCAGATCAATGTCAATAATACATTATTCAGTTCCGTTTTCGCACTATTTTTAATCAGTTTGCAGGAGATCAGGCTCCACTGTTTGGGTAGAGCTCACGTCTGCACACCTGGCCCAGCTTCCCATGGCCTAATTACGGCAAGCTCCCAAGAATGGAATGAAGTGCATTATATTAATCGCTGTTGTGTCTCGCCCACCAATGTGCCTTCCGTCTGAGTGCTGCTGGGACAAGCAAGGGTGCATTTGCACGCCATTGAGGTGGACAAACGCCCAATTTCGTAATTACAGATCACTATACTAAATACCAGCCCCCCCGATTGGCCGTGCGGTCTATCGCGCTGCTTTCCGGGCGGGAAGGTGTGCCGGCCCCCAGCACGAATCCGCCGGGCAGAACAGGTGATTAGAATTGTGGAAAAGGCAAAATAAGGTGTCGGTCAGGTTCACTAAAATTTGAAATTTATTGTAATTTAACAACAACTTTAAACCAAAACGGAACATAGCCGAACCTTCAGAACTACGAGTTTCGAAAAGGCAATTATTTCATGGCTGGTGGCCTCAAAACAATAAATCTTAAAGCAACAAGATACATCTCATGTGGTAAAAACAAGCAGTTGAAATTGCAAATAAAATAATTAATATATATATACGCAGTGAGACTGAGAACCTCAAGGCGAGAGTCAATAGACAAACATAAACAAGATGCAATACAAACGGCTTAAGGCTCACCATAAAAGTTGCAAGATTTTAAAATAATTGACCATCACCATTCACCTTTGAAAGGCAGAAGGCGGCATTTGATTTTCCAAAATTCTAAATACGTAAAATCCAGTAAAAGCAAGAATTGTTTAAATCATTCGCTTTGATAGATTATAAACAGACAATTAAACATCGGTGAGAAGGACAATAAAGAAAACGGCACTCCGAAGCCTCCAGGGAGGTCGGTCTGCCTTCGTTCACTTACGTGAATCAGGTGGTGAGCCCAATTACACTTGATCCGTCGGAACCCAACCAGGGACAGCCACGGACCGACCGACAAAATGACTTGCTTGTCACCAATCGGTACACGAGAACTCAAACACAAAAGGTTATGAATGTGATTATCCACGATGAAATATGTATTAAGCTGCCAAAATTACACAGCGAGAACAGGTGAGGAAATGACGGTGTCTGAAATTACGTAAGTGGCCAGTGCAGGTAACCGGAACACCTAACGGCCAAAGGCAGAAAATTCCGCTGGTACACTTGAATTTGAAATACGATAATATATTTAACTTCACCAAAAAGAAAACTGCCTGAATTTACGTCAATGGCCAGGCCGTGTAACGAAAACACTAACGGCCACAAGGCAGAAAATTCGGCTCGTGCACTACAATTGTAGTCAATCAATACAGTTAATTGCACCGCATGGCGGCTAAATTTCAGCAAAAGAGACACTCGGTGTTGCTCACAGGAAAACCTCCCCAACAGCGAACCACGGCAACGAGCCAAACAACATGAAAGAAAGTGACTTGGGTAGTTGAAACCACTACTGAACTTTGACGTCCTGGGTTCGGTGAACCACGAAGCTCGTAGCGATCGGACAGCCCCACAAACGCTTCGACACTGCGCAGGGAATGCCAGTGGACCCAGCCCACTGCAACAAGCGGAGATAACTTCCCTGGTCCGCTGCAACCGACCGACTCCGTCAGAATGCCGACAATATCTAAAATAGTCGTCAGTAAAATAACGCCAACTACACAACTTGACGGACACTTGCACGAAGACCTAAACGATGCCCAACAAAACTAAGCACACACAATGACAAATCGGGAGTCCCTGCACACACACACACACAGCCGACTCATGAACGATCGGCTAGCCAAAACGCATCGTCCGGTAGGGCGACCAACCGACGATCCACCAAGATCATGGCCCCGCTCAGGTGATGCGTGGTGGCAATGGTCGGGCGGGCCTGTCGGTGGAGACCTCCCAGCTCCAACCCGACTGCACAATTACCCGATTGGCAGGTCCGGACTGCGCTCCAGACGCGTTCCAACTGACTGGTAGCCCGAAATCACGACCCAAACTCCACTACTGCAGACAACGACCGGGAAGTAATAGCCGTCGAACAAAGATACTACAGGACAGGATATATCGATACGCGCTGCTAGCGTCGGTCACGGTCAGGCAAAACAGTAACTCACTGACAGTAGTAATTTAAATTAACGTAGTGAAGTGCAAGTACATTAAAAACAGGATGTAAAATACATGATTTGCGGGAACACGGTCGACGCACGGCTCAAATATAATACTAAATACCACCGTCAGCGGACCAGAAGTCAGCGTCTTTTGATATTGATAGCTGGGAAAACAATTCTCTCAAGTGAGTACTTCCCATTGTAACACTTGTGCCTCAAACTCATAGACCAAGATGATGTGCCTGCCCACCCAGGATACCTGTACTCCTTGCAGCTGCTGAACAAAGCATCTGGTGGCGGCATTCCTTGGATCGGGAAATTCCAGACTCGTTTCTTGTCTTTGTCTCTCTCAAACGGTTATTTTTTTGTGTGTTTCCACATACATGAACCAACGAGTCCAAACACACAGAGGTTTCCATCCCTCTTCAGAATACTCTGTTCCTATTTTCTAACGCTGGAGACAAAGGGAAGCTAGCTCAAGGGAAGCTAGCTCGATTTCGATATCAAAACTGCCATAAAATAGTCCATTTCCACTGCCCTATCAAATTAATTGTCTAACAATTTACAGGAGTCAAGTAGATCGCTGAGACAGTCACCACCACTTTTCGATGATTCTTATCATTAACAAAAGATAATTTCAACGTTTGAGACTCACATGTAACCATGTTACAAGAGATTTGGGGATTGCAGCCGGTTGTCATAAGCTTCACGCCACTGTATTTCGACTGGACACCTCCAAGTCATTTTGAGGTGAGCCTTCGACGACTGACGAAGATGTTCTCCGCTCCGCCTTATGTAGCGCGTTGATAGTATTGCCGCACTTGTGTCAGATTCACGGTGACAGGAGGACTAACAGCCTAGCGACAGCGCCCTCGGTACTGGATGTGAAAGGACCAGCTGTCTTCGGCGATGCCGCTCGCCACAGTCATTCGAGTACTCCGGCGTCTTCGTTTAGAATCCACGCATTATCCAGCTGGTAACCATTCTCACCGTTCATTACATTTTCCGCAATGTGTATTTAAACGGATTCCTTTATATTGGTGTCCCAAAGAATGTTGATGTGGCGAAAATTAATGTTTTGCCATGCTTGATTGAATGTCCTTTGGAGATACAACGTTCCGCAACTGCAGACGTGTTGGGTTGAAGAGGGCGAGAGGAAAGTTTATATTCTGTGCAACGTCCCTTCCCCTGTGCATACCACACTGGTAAGGTATTTTCTAAATTCCCGCCTTCGGCAATAACAAATTATCCTTCATATATCACAGCAGGTCCGATATCCTAGATGGTGGGCGGAAAATCACTTTTACCTTACAGTTAATAAGGATTCTGGAAGTTTCGAAGGAAATATTTACAACGAATGGAAAAAAATCTGGGGTCTTTGCTGGCGAGTTCTCCTCTTTATCCACTTCTTGGTTCTTCGTTTCAGCGGAGAATTCCCTGTTGATTTGCTGGGTGGAGTATCCGCTGTCACTGAACACTTTCCTGGAATGAGCAAGCTCTTTAGGTAAACTATCTGCACCCGAAACTGTATGGGCCCTATGTGCAAGGGTTCTAAGCACTCTCATCGTTTGAGACGGGTGATGGCAGCTTGAAGAGTGCAAGTACAAATTAGTGTGACAGGGCTTACAATAAACAGAATGTCCCAGAGATCTCCCACTCTTCCACCTAACCAAAACATCAGGGAATGGGAGGCAACTATCTTTCTCTAACTTCATAGTAAATCTAATGTTCTCGGCAGTTAAAGTGATATAAAAACCCAATTAACTTATCTTCTCCTGGTGTCAGTCTTCTAAAGTATCATCCACATCAGCTTATACCACCGCTCAACCAGCATAATGCCTAGTTCCCTATTGAGCTACACTAAGTAAACCACAAATGCTGCCTCTGGGACTTGCCGCCATGGTTGCGTCCGGGATGCTACTAGCCTGAAGCTCCTCTGTGCCCACCGGCTGCATGAGCTTAAGCCAAAACCTCATGCCCACTTGTCCACTGGTTGCAGAATACTGCAAGACATGTAGGCGCAACTTGGACAGGTCATTTTCGAAGACAGAAGAAATCAGAGCATACACGTGTTTTACATCGATGTCGTTACTTGTGAAAACTTGTACAACACTATGGCCTAGGCTATGTCTCCTCTCGGTATTCTCTCATCAGGTAAACAAGTCTGCTCTTATCAGCTTAATATCAGCATCACAAGACTACAATATTAAACTCATCTGTTGTTCATGACAGAGTGCTAAGAACGTGCTCTACTTCTGACAAAGGATACTATCGTAAGGTATGCAAATGCCTTGTCACCTACATCGTCTCTTAAGGCAGCAACACACAGGAGTTGTAAATATCAGGTTCATCTACATCTACATCTACATTTATACTCCGCAACCCACCCAGCGGTGTGTGGCGGAGGGCACATTACGTGCCACTGTCATTACCTCCCTTTCCTGTTCCAGTCACGTATGGTTCGCGGGAAGAACGACTGTCTGAAAGCCCCCGTGCGCTCTCGAATCTCTCTAATTTTACATTCGTGATCTCCTCGGGAGGCATAAGTAGGGGGAAGCAATATATTCGATACCTCCTCCAGAAACGCACCCTCTCGAAACCTGGCGCGCAAGCTACACCGCGATGCAGAGCGCCTCTCTTGCAGAGTCTGCCAGTTGAGTTTGCTAAACGTCTCCGTAACGCTATTACACTTACCAAATAACCCTGTGACGAAACGCGCCGCTCTTCTTTGGATCTTCTCCATCTCCCCCGTCAATCCGACCTGGTACGGATCCCATACTGATGAGCAATACTCAAGAATAGGTCGAACGAGTGTTTTGTGGTTAATACTATTTATCACTGTTCGGTAGTACAGCTGTTTTATAACGATGGCCTCTCTCCCTGTATAGATAAAAGATTGAAATTTCATTAAAAAGAAATTATCCGAACGAATGGACAGCTGATTACCGCTCCAATTCACGATTTATATCCGTGACATTGTAGTCCTCGTTTTCAGCCTGTCCAGCGGCACATCATTGATATCAAACTGATTGACTAATTATTGAAATTGTTCATGGTCGTCTCTTTGCATGGCGAGCAGTTATTTCTTGCAGCCAGACTACACTCACAGGTAACTGAGACGTCTGTATAGGCTTCCCACAAGCTAGGTTGCCATCTCCTCCGATACCAAAATTGTAGTAACCGCCGTCAAATAGCTGAAGATATCCAACATTAGAAACGTTCTGTCTGTCACTTGCCTTGTCATGTTGGTGGAAGTAAATCATTTAGAATTCCGGTAAATTGCTCCAGAGCAAAGGCTGCCAAGGCCTGTCGGTCTAGAGGGGAGTAGGGCGTTCCCCTCTCCTTTCCATCTCTGCGATGTCTCGACCTCTGTCCCTGCTTCCCCTCTCCCTGGCTCACACGCGAATAGCAGCCACCACCACCACTGTCGTCGCTGCCAAACCTGTATGCGTACAGTCCTGGGTCCCCCTCAGAATACAGCCCTACAGGAGCATTCCTATTGGCTCGTGCCAAATTAGTGGGCCGGTGCTTTGAGAACAATCGGAGAGAATGCGACCTTCTTTTCGAGGAACACAATTTAGGATTGACAATTAAAAATGATTGCTGAAGGATTATACTGCCGCTAACATACATTTCAAGTAAGAACCACGAAGGTAACACACGAGAAATTAGTGCTCATATGGAGTCATTTATATAGTATTCTTCTCCATCGCTCCAATTGCGAGTGGAATAGCACTGCTAGTGTTACATGAACTCTTCGACAAGAACGGTATGATAGCTGGCAAGTTATGCCTGTAGATGGAGATGTAAATTAATCCTCCTATTAATATGTCATTCATTTATAACCAAACAAACCTCATGGAAGAAAGATCTTTTTTTTTTTCATCGAGAAAAGAAAAGACAGAACTTCTGCTGCTGAAAGTTTCTCAGTGAAAGCATTTTGTCATTGCAGTCACCACTCGAGACGCATGTGAGAGTTTGTAATATGTTTGTCCACAGCACTAAGAAGAAACGGCTTAGAGCTCGCCTCTCATTTCCCCTTTCATCAGAGTATTTACCTAATTCTCGCGAATCCTCCAGTCTTTCATATATGGCATTTGAATCTACTTGATTTCGACGAGTAAAAAGGTCCCCCCGTCAACTCAAAGACCACTGCTATTCTCTCGAAATACCATCACGTTCCGACAGCACTATTACGTTAGTTAGAAGACTGTCCAGTCCTCCACCCATCACTGAATACGCAGAGAGCTATAACAACGAGAAAAATGGCAGACTAACGTACAGGAGGAAATTCACAACCTTGTACAGTATATGTGGACTGCACAAAGAAATTCAGAAGCATAACATCTATAATTCATTGATACCATTTCCTGTATCGTATTCCTGTGATTACTATCCTAGAAATACGACAGCATGATTGTGTCAGAGTCTTCGTTTGTAAGCACAGTGCCAGATTCTGTCTCCTCATTATTTTTATAACACGCAATGGAGCAAATGACGAACAACAAAAACTTTGCTAACGTCACCTAGTCGACTTGATAACGTACTACCCCACTCTTCTCTTCTGATATCACGAAAACAAATACCATCTGCATGATGACATCGATCGTATATGGTGATCCTATTAAATATACATGTAGGAGCAGGCGACCAATGATCGTAGTGTTTTCCGCAGACTTGTGTAAAATATTGTCGCCTTCACTTGGAAGAAGGCTATATCCCACAGACTATCAATCACAATAGAACATTCTTGTGTTGTTGTTTCATAAGCAGTTTCACACATAGCCTCTTTTGCTGTAGCGCATTGAAGCAGTGCATGACTACAGCTTTATCCACTGCTATATATTTTATTTTTCTTCCTCGACTTTAAGGTTTGTGGCAGGTGCTAAAGTAACATTAACACTTTTCGATCCACTAGTTTTCAGAGAAAGCTGGGCATCGTGTGATGTAATGTAAGCTGCTCCCAAAACACACAGGACGATTGAAACAAAAGACAGAGGTGACGTATCTCATCCATAAAATATGTAAACGGGAAGGGTTTGCAGCATTGTCGAGCGTTTCCAAACAGCTGTCCGAAGGCGGTGACCTCTACATTTAATCTCATCTTCCGCAAAGATAGGTAGCAGATATCTGGGTGTAAAAGGATTAAGAGTATCTCAGCGTGGTGGTGCAGATTGCAGCCAGGTACATGCCCATTGTTTATCTGTCCTAGGTGGTGATCATTCTGACTTCCTAATCTTTGTAAAATGTGTCCTTTACTTTCATGGCTTATAACGTCTACAAACATGTGGAACAGGAGGGTATTTTCCGAAATTAAAACTGTAGAGAACCGGTAGTATGCAACTACGGTTGTCAATTTCACTTTTGGAGGAGAGGCATGATTTTCACACACCCATACAAGCCTGTAAGTATCCTCATTACTCCAAAGTTTTCTCGTATTTTCATCCATTTCGGCCGTCCGATGTGGCCGAGCGGTTCTAGGAGCTTCCGTCTGGAACCGTGCGATCACTCTTGCCCCAGGTTCGAATCCTGCCTCGGGCATGGATGTGTGTGATGTCCTTAGGTTACCTAGGTTTAAGTAGTTCTAAGTTCGAGGGGACTGATGACCTCACATGTTAAGTTCCATAGTGCTCAGAGCCAATCTACCATTTCACGTTCTTTTCACAATTACCGTAATTCTACCAGGTTTACAGTAATTAAAATCCATGTTATGCAATTACTTGAATACCAAACCACAATTCTCCATGACTTGTCGTATCAACAAAATGTCTCACTGCATCGATCTTGTGATTTTATCAGCCAAACTCTTCCAGCATGATTCTCAATTTCTGTACCATTGCTAAACTGTACCATATATATATATATATATATATATATATATATATATATATATATATATATGTGTGTGTGTGTGTGTGTGTGTGTGTGTGTGGACATATTGTAATCCCTGTTATGCTTCCCACATCACATGACAGAAATTCTACCCCTTAATGTAGGAAATAACCATCAGCAGTAAGAGGTGCAAGAGATACGTTTCTTGGCCTAAACACTTTATAAGTTCGGCAAGATTTTATTAAAGATTTACTATCTCTCCCTATTTGAATGGAGCCAGAAAGTATTGCCGCATGTGTAAGACAATGTCGAAGACTAAAATATTTCACCAACACCATTGTTGATGAGCACCCTAACAAATGAGCCATGTCCTTAGCCGCACTCTGCCCTCTATTTAGAAACGACCGCCACGTTTGTGCAACCAGTTGGCTAAGGATCCTGAGCAAAACTCCCGACAGTATCTCTATGCACTTTGTAACTGTTCCTCTGTCTTTAAATAACCCTCCCTGCAATATCGTCTCCAATTTAATTTGTAAATGGTGTAAGTAGGAGGGCAGTAGTTCTGCTGTATTCAGCGTTTTGTGAAGGAACAGAACGAGCTGGGCTCCACACAATTAGTACACCCCCATTTTTTGCTTTTGGAAATAGTATAACGTCTGTTCTAAACTTGCACAATTAACCGAGGCTAGTGAAGTACACTAGTATCCCATCCTAATACCATAGTTCTGTGTTGTAAAGTCTCTCCTAAAAACGGTGTTACCTCGGCGTACCATAAAACGCCCAAAGGACTAAGCAGTATGACTGGACCTTAGGGCAGAGGAGCATTAACCTTTTATTCTTTACAATATTTTTTAAAATCGCTCAACAGAAATAACAACTGTCATAAACTTCAACTGATACAATATTTGTACCTGAAGCCGATCAGTTGGCTTTTAGTAGCAAAAGAAGGGAAATAAATTTTCAAATGATGAAGATAATAACTTTTTATAAAAAAAACAGAATACATAGAACGCCTAAAGGCTGGCTCAAATGGCTCTGAGCACTATGGGTCTTAACAGAACGCCTAAAGGGCTACAGTATGATTACTTACAAACAGTTTTAAAACCTTGCCCAAATATATTTATTTAAAAGAAAGAGTAAACTTACATAGGGACTCCCAACTAAACAGGCAACAATCTTCATCAGACACTTCTCTTACAGATACTTCCCAGCTCACGGCATCTGTTAAGTGCGCAAGTGCAGATATGAACGTCCTGCGGAGCGGCCAACACGGGCAACACCTGGTTGTGCTCCTCGGACTCCATTTATCGGGCCGACCGGGGGCTCGAAGTGCAGTAGGGGCTTCCGACTTCACTTCGCGCTGCTCCTCCCCCCCCCCCCCCCCCATCAAAAAAAGTTTAATTCACAGGGCTGTTATTGAGTGCACCTGGATCTTAACGGAACGCTTAATTCCGCCAGACTCAAGATCAAGCGACAACCCGAAGGTGCAGCCCAGACCCATCACCTAGGCACAGATGTAGAATAACTCAACAATCATATTCCAACACATCGCGTGTGCTGACGCAGCAACAACATGCTACAACCGAATGTCTCAAACGGTGATGTGTTAATAAAACCAAAATCAGTCACTTGAAACAACTTTTAATAAAAGGCATTGCATCAGTATCACAAGAGTTAAAACAGATTGCGACTGCTAAATTTAGCTTACAAGTAACAATTAAACTAACTCAGGTTGAGATATTTTAAGTAACCGATTGAGCTCACTTCAACACGCGATCTCTCCCCAAAAAAACGAAATGATATTTTATCCTTACAATAATCGAGCTCTTGGTGGATGCCGACGTTCAAACCTCCGCACAAATGTCTCACGGAGTTAGCGTACTTTGGCACGTCATACAGTTCAAGATCATCCAGATTGTCTTGAAAACTAAACACTCACTTTTAAACCATTATAAGCAATAAGCCCCAAGGCTTGGATGGTAAGGCAGAATGCCGGCACTACTAGACTCCAAGCAACACATCAAAATGGTGCAACAAACTGCGTAGCGTCTGACCACAACATGGATTACTAACAGATTTTCATAACAGAGCACTCGCTAATAGTTTTTCTCAGGTGAGGTACACTTGCAATAGGAAAGGCAGAATGTGCATGGGCAGTGAAAGACATACATAGGATGATGTCACCTTATCACGTCAGCGAAATAATCGTCCAACAGCATCAGGGAAATAGGTCGTCACTACAATCTCCCAATAAAATGTAATTGGTAGATGGCCACCAACTGCTTGGCTGCGTAGACCACCTCAAGACACAGCTGATACAACTGTCCCCTGTACAATCCTTTTCAAGACACATCTTCACCGACCGGGTTACCTCCCCTACTCGAGCAATACCACCGTTTTCTCTCCAACTCACTACTACAACTCACCCAGTTCGCCCGTCGATCCCCTCACCGCCGCGTCTCCTCGCGATCTACTCACCAGGACCGAAAACTTAGCATGTCTCATCAAATATCGATAGACGCAAAGTCAGCAGGGCTCAACCTCCTTCACCAAAGCCACTCACCGGCCAGTCGAAGCTAAAAAAACCAAACTTAACCACCTTCCTTAACCTGGCTAACATGCACTCTGGATGTTATACCTGTGGCCAGGTTGGGCACCACAATATTCACTGAATTTAAGCGCCCGACAGGTTCCAGAAATCACGAGCGTAATTTCCCTGATGGACCATCCTCTTGCTGCGACCCGGTACAAAAATTCCGCACAACCAACGCAATCACCCACTTTACTCCTAAAGGGGCGCCTACCCTGATTGTACTGATGAGTCTGCCTTCTATGCGCGAGCTCCATAGCACCTTTCGCCCGTTTCCAATTACGCTGCATAATGTCGGGACTGATCTTGTCAGGCAGAATTTCGTACAATGACCACAAGTTAGAAAGTGGGGAATTAATTGGATACGCGAACTTTAAAAAGACGCTAGCGTCGCGTTGATGGCTTCAGGCCGAGCTGAATTAAATGTGATATTTAGCCAGGGCACCGAAACTTCCCACCTTTTTTGGCCTTTTTCAAGATTAATGATCAATGTGGATTTGAAGTTTCGATTGACTCTTTTAGCAAATGAGGGCTGGGTGGTAATTATGTGCACATCGTTTCCAAAGCGAATCTTTTTAAATTCCCTGGAAGTAAACGCTGGGGTGTTGTTGCTCACCAACGACTTAGGCGGACCAAATACCGAAAATATCCCCGTGACGTGTTTAATCGACAAGGCAGTGGTAACCCCACGGCTGAGAATCAACCAGGTAAAACGGGAGAAAATATCGATTGCCACCAGAATATAACGGTTACCGTTTTTGGTCCAAGGAAGATTACCAATTCAATCAATGTACAATTTATGCACAGGGTGTTCCTCACTGCTGGAATTCAGGATCCCTTTTCACGAACTCTAATTAGGTTTCGCCATGTTACATTTTTCGCACTTCACCACCAAACGTCTAACATTTCTGTGTAAGGAAGGCAATGTAACGTATTGCTTGATCTTGGCGATAGTTTTTGACATCCCTAAATGACTACCCACCACGGAATTGTGAAAGTAGCGATAGACGGTAGGTATCAGCTCCTTCGGTAAACAAATTTTAAGGTCTTTACCATTCTTTTCCTCACGACACACCAGCCTGTTGTGCAACAAGTACACCTCAACTTGCCTCCCACCAAGCAATTCGCGCTTAATCGTGTTAATCACAGGATCACCGTCTTCTTTCTGCCTGAGATCGGCAAATAAAGACTTTCTGATTCAGAACGATACCAAAGTAATCTATAGGACGAGCTTTAAAACTGCTCTGACCGGAAATATTCTACACAAACATTCGACTTATGGAATCGGTAATTTGGTTCTCGGTACCCCTGATATACTTGACCGTAAACCGAAAGGCGGAAATACGGATGGCCCAACGTGCGATCCTTTCCGTCTTCCACAGACGCCTCAATACCCAGCTCAAGGCCTGGGTTTCCTTAAATTTGTCCCACGCGAAGAGGACAGCAAGTGCCTCCCACTCATAAATAGAGTATTTGAGTTCAGCTTCCGACAATCTCTTAGAGGCATATGCTATTGGGCGTCGCTGCCCATCAAATTCTTGTAGAAGCCCGGCCGCCACTGCAGAATTGGAAGCATCTGTCTGCACAACAAATAGCAACCCATAATTAGGAATGGCTAATACGGGTGGACTACGTAAGGCTTCATTAATCGCTTCAAACGTGGCTTGTTCGCTTTTACTCCAAATGAAAGCTTCTCTCTTCTTACGTAAGTTATTAAGAGGGGCCGCCAACTGAGCGAAATTGGGTAAAAATTGACGAAAGAAATTAGCCATGTCTACGGAACGGGCTACCCCTTTTTGTTTCTGGGAGGAGGAAACCTGCGGAAATCGCGATTATTCTCCTGACCGTTCTTCATACCCTGGGCAGAAAGTAAATGCCCTAACAAGGAAATTTGAGAGTGAGCTAGACTAATTTTAGATAGTTTGACTGTGAGCCCAGCTTCCCTCATGCAACACAAAACTTGTTCAAGTTGCTCTAAGTAGTCATCAAATGTGACAGTACAAACGACCACATCATTCATATAATTATAAACACATTTGAACTTGATTTCCCAAAACGTTATCTAGAAGACGAGAAAAGACAGCAGCTCCAGTCGAAACCCCGAAAGGAATTATATTAAATTTGTATAAATTCCTGTCAGTGCAGAATGCGGTGATATGCTTGGAATCTTCAGTTAATGGTATCTGGTGATATACTTGGTTCAAATCTAAAACAGTACAGAAACGCGCACCAGAAAACCACGTAAAACAATTATGGAGATCTGTCAAAGGGACAGACTCCAAAATAAGTTTCTCACTCAAAACCCCATAACCCACAACAGGACGGTAATCATTCCCTTGCTTCTTAGGTACCAAGAAAAGTGGAGAGGCATACGGAGAGTAGAGGTCCTAATACCATCTCGCATCATATAAAGAATCAACCCCCTTAAAATATTCATTTTGGGAGGTGAGAGTATATACCGAGATTGCCTCATCGGGACATCATCTTTCAAACAGATTTTATACTCTACCTGGTTAGTGACACCCACTTTATTAGTCAGAACATCAGGAAAACGTCCGAGAAGGCTCAACAGTTTCGTTCCCTCGGCCGACCCCAGATGACGGACATCAAACTTTAAAGTTAGGTCGTGTACAGCGTTAATTCTAGGATGTTTCTGAGAGGAACATAACGCTACCCTGATACTAGAATTAAATTTAAAGGAAATAGTGACGCCAGTGTAATGCCAAACAAGTCCAGTTTGTGGTATGAAATCACAACATAACAACAAAGTGATTGACAGATCCATGACAACCAAAACATTAATCAACCACGAAGATCCCAGAATGCTTAATTTCCCCAGCATTTCACCTACCAGAGGTAACATCTGTCCGTTAACAGCTCTACATCTCTGAGACGCACGCAAGGGAAGCATTAGACAAATCCCCCGACATTCAAGATACCATTGATAGTCTAATGCCCTACACTACTACCAGAGTGTAGCAATGCACTCACAGACTTCTGGTTTAGTTGCGCGCAAACATAGGATAGCGCCTGTCCTATAACTGACCTAATATGGTCACAGTGTTTAGGCGGTCTTGGATGGCCAGTTATTATCTGTTTTTCATGGCATCAACAGTTCCAGCGAGGTCCCCTCTTAACCGGAGAATCTCGCTCTAAATGCTGAGCACTACCACATCGGCCACATGACCTAATTTTTTAAACTAATTGGCCAAAGGGCTACCACACCCTTCGAAGCTACCTCTAGCGCAAGTTTCCGCCTCAGTTAGCTTTTTACGACTTTCTCCAGCGAACTGCAACCCCTCAATAGCAGCCATCAAATCATCTAGTTCCGCATGGGGCATAGGTCTACTAGAAAACATGACCCTCGAGCGATCTTCCGGTTTCATTCCCTCTAAGAAATTCTGCACGATATCATTTTCAGTGACCTCAAGTTCTAAGGCACTAACTGCTTCGCGAACTCTTTCAGTGCAAACGGCTAAATTTTCCTGAGAAGATTGCATAGACCAAAAATGTTTCTCTTCTAGCTTCCTTTTAACTCGCAGTGGCAACTGAAGCTGGATCGCTCGGTTCCTGAAATCCCGCAGCAATCCGTGGTTTTCCAAGACTTGCAACAAAAAATAAATAAAAAATAAAAAAAAATAACTAAATAAAAAATAATAATAAATAAATAAATAAAAAATAAATAAAAATAAAAGCTCTACTCAATCTTCATTGAGTTTTACAATAACTGAATAAGAACCCGCTGGGAACACCTAAGGCCTCAGCGTGATGCTGAAAACGAATGGTAGACCACGGGAAGAATTCCACTTGAGCGTGATTTTCTATAGAAACTATTTTAACTCGTTGCAATAAATAAACAATTGGACTAGGCAATCTGTTAAAGTGTTCAACTAGCACACGAGTCTCTCCTAGTACTGGTATAGAGTTCTGCGTTAACTAACAGAGGCACGGGGTACTTCACTGCCTGCCTCATTCTGAACTAACTCTTCGACCTGATTAAAAGGACGGTCCACTACATTAATCTGCTCTGAAGTTAATTGTAAAGGCTTAAAGCCCTTAAGATGATTACTCCAACGATTAAGTTGGGCCTGCACACGGTTTAACTGTTTATGGGTAAGTTACGTATCCTGAAGAAAAGCCACGGATTGACCTAGCTCAAGAATACTAGAAGAATAAAACTGAATCGTAGGACCTGCCTCACCAATGCTGTCAGACGTGAGACTAAGCGGTTGGTCAAGAACAAGAGCGTAAGCGAACTGCAAAATCAGCCACGCTTCCTTCACTGGATTGCTGACGAACCTTGAGTTCGTACAGCAAATGTTCTCGGCGCAAGAAAGATATTCCCGGACACGTTCTGGCCTCCATAATTGCAAGGTATTTTAGGCGCGCGGTCTAAGTCACGGACCGCGCATCTATCCCTCCTACCCCTCCACCCCACACTCCACCCCACACCCCACCGCCACCCCCGTCCATCGTCCAAGGTTCGAGTCCTCTCTCGGGTATGTGTGTGTGTATGTGTGTGTGCGTGAGTGTGTGTGTGTGTGTGTGTGTGTGTGTGTGTGTGTGTGTGTGTCCGATCTTTAGTGTAAGTTAGTTAGTTTAAGTTACATTAAGTAATGTGTAGTCTTAGCGCCCAATGAAGTCAGCGACCTTGTTATCACCTGTGGATTTATCATATATTTGAATCTAAAGCTAGGTCTTTACACACAACTGAAAGTCATCATGCTGAAGCAATATCAAAAAACTGTAGCTGATTATTATTTAATGGTCTCCTGACCATGCGAAAGGTCAAAGAAATTATGGACCTCGAAGTCTTAGTGAAGACTGAGAATGCAATTTTTTTCGTTCCAGTGAAGAGATCTATTCACAACCTCGATGTGTTAGTCAAAACTGAGAATACAATTATTTTCACTCCAGTGAAGAGAATTATTCACAGCCAGTAGCACAGAGCAGTATTCTGAGAATTGAAGTAAACAAAGTTAAATAACTATAAATGCTGTGGGATTGCATTTAAATGGAAGACTGCTGGTAGAAACAGTAATACTTCTCCCACACCTGGGCAGCTTGCAAATTCAAGGTAAACGAAACAAATATTAAATGCAGAAATTAAGGTTACAAAATGTGTATCGGAATTTGTTAAATGTGAGCTGCTCAAAAGATGGATAGTGCTAAATGCTGAGTGACACATTTGTCCAATACAGTTAATGGGTTCCAGTGAAAATATAATGAGAGCAAAGAGTTCAATAAATACCGAACCCAAATTCGTTCTCCTAACCGTCCCACAATTCTCACAATCCACGTGATGGGGTAACTGACTGCTGCCACGTACTTGATTAACGAGAATGTGCCCTTACCAACGTAAAAACAATGGAATGCATCAGAAACTTCGCACCCAAGCTGTGCAAAAATGCATGTTACAATTTGTTACGATGGTATTGGCTCCAAACAATCTCTCTCCCTTGTTTAGCAAGATTTGCACCGAGTACTGTGGTAGAGGTGACGCTTTGCATTGTGCAGTCCTTAAACTAGGGAAAGAAACTTTTTCAAATGGTCAGTGTCGTGCTGATAGGTGGTTGTTTGTGATGTTCAGACAGGAAGAAAATCTCATACTCAAGTACCCACCAACGAAGGACTGATGTTCAGATGGACCACGTCAGTTACAATGGATTAGCTCCATGAACTCACACAGTAACATTTCGGGAAACAGAAACTTTCTGCAAAAACTGGGCACCTTATCGGATGCTACCATTCCCTGATTTTGAGAATTTCTGCTGACCATACGGTAACCTGCTCATCACTCCTGACTCACTCCTATCCTGCGACAAATAAAATAACTTTCCACTCCCAGAAAAGTATCAGACTCACATAATTAACTACGAAATTATTGTAACAGAGCTGCAACTAAAATCGTGAAGTGGTATGTTACAGTTTGATCAGTGAATATTATACTCAATATTCAGTGCTATTGTGTAACTCTGACGTTTGTATTGATTTGTACCAACAGATTGCAAAAAGCTTATAAATTGTAGGGCGTGAAATATATTCTACCAACAAACTTTAGAAATGATAAAAAAAGCGATGCGTGTGGAGAAGGAACTATAGCAATTCTTATCATTGCTGTTAACGACATTGTCCTTGCTCACTAACGTTTGTTAATAGAAAAGGGTTAATGGAAAATCTGAATAGAATTGGAACCCTTACTCTGATAGTAGTGGAAAACGGTGAATTAATTTCTATCAGTTATGTGCTTTCCACATTTACGTAAGAGCCTGTCAGCATCCACAGTAAATTATTTGCATAGTGTACAGGATACCGAGGGCGGAATTGTGAGCATCGGAATGTAGTAGACAAAATGAAAGAGTTAATTGAAGAAAAAATATATTCTGAATTGTGGAATAGAGAATGGGGTCGTGCTGGTGGCGGAGGTACTGAGTGACGCTTGCCTTGGAGTTTTTTTTTTTTGGTCAGTCTACTGACTGGTTTGATGCGGCCCGCCACGAATTCCTTTCCTGTGCTAACCTCTTCATCTCAGAGTAGCACTTGAAAACTACATCCTCAATTATTTGCTTGACGTATTCCAATCTCTGTCTTCCTCTACAGTTTTTGCCCTCTACAGCTCCCTCTAGTACCATGGAAGTCATTCCCTCATGTCTTAGCAGATGTCCTATCATCCTGTCCCTTCTCCTTATCAGTGTTTTCCACATATTCCTTTCCTCTCCGATTCTGCCTAGAACCCCCTCATTCCTTACCTTATCAGTCCACCTAATTTTCAACATTCGTCTATAGCACCACATCACAAATGCTTCGATTCTTTTGTTCCGGTTTTCCCTCAGTCCATGTTTCACTACCATAGAATGCTGTAATCCAGACGTACATCCTCAGAAATTTCTTCCTCAAATTAAGGCCGGTATTTGATATTAGTAGACTTCTCTTGGCCAGAAATGCCTTTTTTGCCATAGCGAGTCTGCTTTTGATGTCCTCCTTGCTCCGTCCGTCATTGGTTATTTTACTGCCTAGATAGCAGAATTCCTTAACTTCAGTGACTTCGTGACCATCATCCTAATGTTAAGTTTCTCGCTGTTCTCGTTTCTACTACTTCTCATTACCTTCGTCTTTCTCCGATTTACTCTCAAACCATACTGTGTAGTCATTAGACTGTTCGTTCCGTTCATCAGATCATTTAATTCTTCTTCACTTTCACTCAGGATAGCAATGTCATCAGCGAATCGTATCATTGATATCCTTTCACCTTGTATTTTAATTCCACTCCTGAACCTTTCTTTTATTTCCATCATTGCTTCCTCGATGTACAGATTGAAGAGTAAGGGCGAAAGGCTACAGCCTTGTCTTACTCCCTTCTTAATACGAGCACTTCGTTCTTGATAGTCGACTCTTATTATTCCCTCTTGGTTTTTGTACATATTTGATATGACCCGTCTCTCCCTATAGCTTACCCCGTCCTTTTTCAGAATATTGAACAGCTTGCACCATTTTATATTGTCGAACGCTTTTTCCAGGTCGACAAATCCTATGAAGGTGTCTTGATTTTTCTTTAGTCTAGCTTCCATTATTAGCCGTAACGTCAGAATTGCCTCTCTCGTGCCTTTACTTTTTCTAAAGCCAAATTGATCGTCACCTAGCGCATTCTCAATTTTCTTTTCCATTCTTCTGTATATTATTCTTGTAAGCAGCATCGATGCATGAGCTGTTAAGCTGATTGTGCGATAATTCTCGCACTTGTCAGCTCTTGCCGTCTTCGGAATTGTGTGGATGATGCTTTTCCGAAAGTCAGATGGTATGTCCCCAGACTCATATATTCTGCACACAAACGTGAATAGTCGCTTTGTTGCCACTTCCCCTAATGGTTTTAGAAATTCTGATGGAATGTTATCTATCCCTTCTGCCTTATTTGACCGTAAGTCCTCGAAAGCTATTTTAAATTCCGATTCTAATACTGGATCCCCTATCTCTTCTAAATCGACTCCTGTTTCTTCTTCTATCACATCAGACAAATCTTCACCCTCATAGAGGCTTTCAATGTATTCTTTCCACCTATCTTCTCTCTCCTCTGCATTTAACAGTGGAATTCCCGTTGCACTCTTAATGTTACCACCGTTGCTTTTAATGTCACCAAAGGTTTTTTTTTACTTTCCTGTGTGCTGAGTCTGTCCTTCCGACCATCACATCTTTTTCGATGTCTTCACATTTTTCCTGCAGCCATTTCGTCTTAGCTTCCCTGCACTTCCTATCTATTTCATTCCTCAGAGACTTGTGTTTCTGTATTCCTGATTTTCGTGGAACATGTTTGTACTTCTTTCTTTCATCAATCAATTGAAGTATTTCTTCTGTTTCTTCGCAGCTACCTTCTTTGTACCTACGTTTTCCTTCCCAACTTCTGTGATGGCCCTTTTTAGAGACGTCCATTCCTCGTCAACTGTGTTGCCTAGTGCGCTATTCCTTATTGCTGTATCTATAGCGTTAGAGAACTTCAAACATATCTCGTCATTCCTTAGAACTTCCGTATCCCACTTCTTAGCGTATTGATTCTTCCTGACTAATGTCTTGAACTTCAGCCTACTCTTCATCACTACTACATTGTGATCTGAGTCTATATCTGCTCCTGGGTACGCCTTACAATCCAGTATCTGATTACGGAATCTCTGTCTGACCACGATGTAATCTAATTGAAATCTTCCCGTATCTCCCGGCCTTTTCCAAGTATACCTCCTCCTCTTGTGATTCTTGAACAAGGTATTCGGTATTACTAGCTGAAACTTGTTACAGAACTCTATTACTCTTTCTCCTCTTTCATTCCTTGTCCCAAGCCCATATTCTCCTGTAACCTTTTCTTCTACTCTTTCCCCTACAACTGCATTCCAGTCGCCCATGACTATTAGATTTTCGTCCCCCTTTACATACTGCATTACCCTTTCAATATCCTCATACACTATCTGTTCATCTTCAGCTTGCGACGTCAGCATGTATACCTGAACTATCGTTGTCGGTGTTGGTCTGCTGTCGATTCTGATTAGAACAAACCCGGTCACTGAACTGTTCACAGTAACAGACCCTCTGCCCTACCTTCCTATTCATAACGAATCCTACACCTGTTATACCATTTTCTGCTGCTGTTGATATTACCCGATACTCACCTGACCATAAATCCTTGTCTTCCTTCCACTTCACTTCACTGACCCCTAGTATATCTAGATTGAGCCTTTGCATTTACCTTTTCAGATTTTCTAGTTTCCCTACCACGTTCAAGCTTCTGACATTCCACGCCCCGACTCGTAGAACATTATCCTTTCTTTGATTATTCAATCTTTTTCTCATGGTAACCTCCCCTTTGGCAATCCCCTCCCGGAGATCCGAATGGGGGACTATTCCGGAATCTTTTGCCAATGAAGAGATCACCATGACACTTCTTCAACTACATGCCACATGTCCTGTGGATACACGTTACGTGTCTTTAATGCAGTGGTTCCCATTGCCTTCTGCATCTTAATGTCATTGATCATTGCTGATTCTTCCGCCTTTAGGGGCAATTTCCCACCCCTAGGACAAGAGAGTGCCCTGAACCTCTATCCGCTCCTCCGCCGTCTTTGACACGGCAGAATGAGGCTGACTTCTTATGCCGGAAGTCTTCGGCCGCCAATGCCTAGGAGTATGAACAAAATACAGCAACAGGAAACGAGAGATGTTGCGATTCACGCTTATGTGACTGGTGGCCAGTCCTAGATAACACGGCCAGAGGCGGAGAGCAAGAGTTTTCTAGATGAAGTTCCCCGTACAAGAGAGAGACTCTACTGTGCTCTGTCCCATCCCCCCCCCCCCCCCCTCCAAGCAGAACCTACCTGAGATCACAAACGCAACCGTCCGACCTCAAATGATGGGAGCGCTGGTTACATCACACCGTAGCAGTTCCACGAGAAAGTACTTGAAAGATTCTGTAAAACGAAGGTTGACACAAAATTTTGGAGATTTCCTAAATATCCTTAGGTGGCTCACACCCCCCTCCTCCCATCACGCACTTCCTTCTCCATTCCGTAGCTGTGGTGGCTCATAGTGTTTATAAAAGGATCCCAGACATCCCTTTGGAAGACAGGTTGCCCAGACAGACAGACAGACTATGGGAAGAATTTACTGGAATAAATTTTCTGTATTGAAAAAGGATAATTTCTACATGGGTCACAAAAATACACATATCATCCGCACACTACTAAGAGAGTAGCAGATTAAATTAATTTAGAGACTATGCTTTACGTGTATATATCCTAACTTTTTTGTCGTACAGAGACCTAAAGACGGTTATGCAAAATTATATAAATCCCTCAAGACTGCGATGTGTCCAGTAACCATACTCCACGTGGGATAGTGTACTATAGAGGGCAGGAAATTGAAAAATCACACACTCATAACAGTCTTGGAAGCAGATACAATTAATAATGACTTTATTACTATCTGTTGTCATGGAGGCTTCAGCACTTAGCTCACAGAAATAAATTTAACAGGTAATGAGATGTAACAGTTTCGTGCATATACTGCATTGTTTACATGCAGCAACAATAAAATGAAGTCTTATAGTAACCTGAGTCAAAACAAGGCCCCGGGAGTAGACAACATTCCATTAGAACTACAGACGGCCTTAGGAGAGCCAGTCATAACAAAATTCTACCAGCTGGTGAGCAAGATGTATGAGACAGGCGAAATACCCTCAGATTTCAAGAAGAATATAATAATTCCAATGCCAAAGAAAGCAGGTGCTGACAGATGTGAAAATTACCGAACTATCAGTTTAATAAGTCACAGCTGCAGAATACTAACGCGAGTTCTTTACAGACGAATCGAAAAACTGGTAGATGCGGACCTCGGGGTGGATCAGTTTGGATTCCGTAGAAATGTTGGAACCGGTGAGGCAATACTGACCTTACGACTTATCTTAGAAGAAAGATTAAGAAAAGGCAAACCTACGTTTCTAGCATTTGTAGACTTGCAAAAAGCTTTTGACAATGTTGACTGGAATACTCTCTTTCAAATTCTAAAGGTGGCTGGGGTAAAATACAAGGAGCGAAAGGCTATTTACAGTTGTACAGAAACCAGATGGCAGTCATAAGAGTCGAGGGGCATGAAAGGGAAGCAGTGGTTGGGAAAGGAGTGAGACAGGGTTGTAGCCTCTCTCCGATGTTATTCAATCTGTATATTGAGCAAGCAGTAAAGGAAACAAAAGAAAACTTCGGAGTTGGTATTAAAATTCATGGAGGAGAAGTAAAAACTATGATGTTCGCCGATGACATTGTAATTCTGTCAGAGACAGCAAAGGACCTGGAAGAGCAATTGAACGGAATGGACAGTGTCTTGAAAGGAGGATATAAGATGAACATCAACAAAAGCAAAACGAGGATAATGGAATGCAGTCAAATTAAATCGGGTGATGTTAAGGGAACTGTTTAGGAAATGGGACACTTAAAGTAGTAAAGGAGCTTTGCTATTTAGGAAGTAAAATAATTGATGATGGTCGAAGTAGAGAGGATATAAAATGTAGACTGGCAATGGCAAGGAAAGCGTTTCTGAAGAAGAGAAATTTGTTAACATCGAATATAGATTTATGTATCACGAAATCGTTTCTGAAAGTATTTGTATGGAGTGTAGCCATGTATGGAAGTGAAACATGGACTATAACTAGTTTGGACAAGAAGAAAATAGAAGCTTTCGAAATGTGGTGCTACAGAAGAATGCTGAAGATAAGGCGGATAGATCACGTAACTAATGAAGAGCTATTGAATAGGATTGGGGAGGAGAGAAGTTTGTGGCACAACTTGACTAGATGAAGAGATCGGTTGGTAGGACATGTCCTGAGGCATCAAGGGATCACCAATTTAGTATTGGAAGGCCGCGTAGAGGGTAAAAATCGTAGAGGAAGACCAAGAGATGACCCCACGAAGCAGATTCAGAAGGATGTGGGTTTTGGGAGGTGAAGAAGCTTGCACAGGATAGAGTAGCATGGAGAGCTGCATCAAACCAGTCTCAGGACTGAAGACAGCAACAACAACAACAACAACTACTACATAATAAAGTAAATATTATTTATGTTACCTGACAATTGAGGTATGCAGTTAATAGAAAAGAGCATAAAAGTCAATTAAATATTCTCAAGTTATTTTATGAATGGATGTACAACAGAAGAGGAACCAGAACACAAGGTAAACATAATATGCGATGGTAAGAATAACTGGTTATTTTTCATGCACAAAATGCTATATTTCTGGGCAACTGGAAGTGATCAGTTCCTAATGGTAGAGTCCTTGTGGGCAGTAATGAACACTGCGATGCGATAGACAAAATAACAAGATGCGAACAATAGCGAGTCAGCATTCCTTAAAACTACGAAACCCATGCAGGAATGAACATTTATTTACGTAACACCCACACAAAATTCTGTTTTAATTTTCTCTACCAACCGATATGCATTCTGTAATTGCACTGAAATAAGGATGAAAAATGGTAAATCCTATGACAAGGTGTTAACAGTCCTATTTCCAAAAGATGTGCATGAAAGAAGTTTGGAACATCATTCGTCATATACTACCTTCAGATACGTCTCTTGATTGACATGTTACTTACTAAATACGAAGTTTACAGAAGGAAGATTCCTAACGCATAAAGGTAACAAACCGTTACAAGTAATTAAAAATACAATCTTAATCATTGTATTAAGGCAGAGGGAAACATGCTTGAGACACTAGGCGTGCTGTTCAGACATAGAGACCCACTCGTAGTAGGTGGAATTTACAATCCATTGCAAAAAGAATAAATGTTACAAAACCACTAATACTTTCCAACGACCTTAAATTAATTCAGCTTGCGAGAGTAGTTAGCTTACAAGTAGTGCACGAAGTATAAATGTGCTATGATCCGTTGAAAGTACGAAAGATCACGGAGAAAGAAATTATAAAGGCCCTGAGCTCTCAGTTGGAAACTGTGGTACCGTTCGTCCATACAATGGCGTCTTCCGACAAGTATCCGATTATGAAGGATATCTGCATTTTAATTACCAGTATTTTGGTATAACATCGTCAAAACTTGGAACGAATACTTCTGGATGCCCGTTTCCCTTACGTACTAAATAAGCATATTTTCTACATCCAATTAATGCCAAGTGAGCTAATCAAGAAGTTCAACTATGCCCAACTTTAGCAAACAATTTAGTAGTTTTGTCATTTGAGATTAGCTGGTCTACCATTTCACTATCAGCAATCAGTGTGCCTGAAACGACTTCCGAACTTGATGTTGTACGCCACACGGGCGATTGATATACTGAGTCGCTCCCTTAATCGCTTTTTACATTTTGTTTCGACACTTCAGTATGCGATGTTATTAACTTATGAGTATTTAAATCAGTAACACTGCAGATGTGGAATCTGTAACCAATTGTTCGCATTCACCACGAATCCCACATACATATCCCCTGGTGACTCAGCATCTATTTATGAAACTTTTGAATGCCATTCTCTATTAATTCGTTTAGAGTGATTAACAATTTGTAAATAAAACTCAGGTTTTAAATTATCCATTCCACCAGAAAGTTTACTCTCTGCCTTTTTCAACTCGGTTACTACACATGGTCTTACAGATACAACTTTTGACTACATGTGAATTTGCAGATTCTGTTTTACTCTACATTTGAAATTACAATTGTAATATTACTATTTACAGAGGTTATGTGAGAGCTCAGTGCAGGAAGAAACGATATTTTCATCCCTAGCAAGTATTTGTTCAGAAAGCGTACGTTATTCTGGTATCTCCAGAATATTAGTACTTTCAGCGTGACAATGTTTTGAGTCATCTGTTGCCCACTCCTCAATTACTTACTTTTTCATGAGGATACTGGGGACAACTGTATGCACAGCCGCCATTTCATTGTTTGTCGCATACTCTACTCTAATCTCAAGTGGCTTTTTCTTAATTATAATATTGCTGAAACTAGCGGAAGGCGCTCTTGACTCATCGTAAGGAGCTCAGCCACTTTGCTGCTCATTACTATGCACTTCTCAGCAAAAACAAAACAATTTATTTTTTTGCGACTCACGGTCATGTACAGAAGTCCGGTTCGACGCACTTGATGACCAAGCTAGATAGCTGTTTGGCTGCCCGACATACTGGTCCGCGCCAGGCTAGGTAGCACTCTGTTGTTCCCCTGGTATATGTTGATGCGCTCTGCTGCTACTGTGCTAAAGGCTGCTGCAGAGTGTTCTGACACACACTTGCATAATGATTTCTCACACTGGCTCGAACAGCGGAATTCCGATGCCTGTCGTCACTAATTCCCGATAACTAACAATTACAATTTATTGACTAACGTTCGGCTATCATTTTCGTACCTGATTCTCAACTATAAAAGGGAGTCTATATTAACATTTGTAATTCCACAGCATTCAGCTTCACATCTGATACGTCGCTAAGGTACTTGCCCTGCTCCAACGCCACACGATTCAAAACTTTGATCCCACCATTCTGAAGCTTTGCGGGCACTATGACTGTAACGGGATGGGTACTGTAATAGCAACAAAATGTAAATTTTCCAATTTTTATCTGTTGGGTGTCAGTGGCAAGATACTTGAGCGCATAGGTGCCACTCTATTTATTAACCGGGGCTGGTAGCATGGCAATGTCCACCTCATGTCTGTAATATGGTGTGAGCGCCACAAACACCGATAATTCCTCCTATCGTTGAACTATTACTAAGAGATAGCCCTGCTTTTCCACTGTCGTAGGTAGACGCTTAATGCATTCGAGGCTAATCATGAGAACGGAGGTGGCTAGGGAAGCAGGATTGATCAGACGCAAATAAACAGATGATAACTACACTGAAACGTCATATATGACTGAGAAGCGCATTGCCCTCCCATAATCAGCAGTTTGTACTAGGAAGAAACTGAGAGTTACAGTCGTGTTGGGCACTGATTGTTTAAGACGTGAGCACACGAAAGACAACGGTCTGCGGTGGGCGTCTTCCCCTATGGGCCTTTAATGATACATCCATCAATTACGTGAAATACACCGACGGAATAAAGCACAAGACCTAGAAGGAGGTGTGAGACTTGTTAGTTAACTTTGAGATTGGACATGTCAGTCCCACATGTCTTTAAGGTGACGAAGGCACCTTTATCAACGCCTTACAGATTTTGATTAAGGTCTTGTGATATGGCTACTAGAAGCTCGATATTGCTTCTGCGATACTGCAGAAAGAGTCAGCACGAGTATAGCCACTGTACATGATTGCTGTCAGAGGTGGTCACGAGAATGTATGGTTGCAAGAATATTGTGTTCCCATGTTCCCAGCAGCCACGTGGCACTGCCGAGAGGGAAGACCATTGTATTTTAGGCACGGCTGTGGTGCATCGTACTGCATGTCCATCAGTAGTTTGGGTAGCAGTTGGCACCACAGTGACACAATGCACTCTCACAAATCAGTTATTTGAAGGAGAGCTCCGAGCCAGACTCCATTTAGCGAGCACTGTGCTGACCTAAGCCTCGATCATTTGCGACTTCCGTGTTGTAAGCGAGAGCTCACTGGAGGGCAGGGAAAAGATCTGTTGCGTTTCCTGGGGAATCTGGTACGGTCGTGGTCCCACTGATAGCTGTGTGTTGGTTTAGAAAGAGGCCAGTTGGTGGACTGCTGCAGCCAGCCTGTTTGAGTGATGGACATTTACCCCTGGAGTTATGATCCGAGGAGTGATTGCATATAAAAGCAAGAGCACTGTCGTGGTTGTACGTTCATATGGTGATTCGACCAGTTCAGAGTGTGTTTTACAACAGGTAAACGCTCGCCCACATACAGCTGTTGTAACCCAAGGTGCCATACACAGTGCCGGTATGATTCCTCGGTTTGCTCGATCACCAGGTCTGTATCTAATCGACCGCATACGGGATATCATCGGACGAAAACTCATTCATCCACAAAGAGCATTAGCCGTCCGTGTACTGGCCCACCAAGACCAACAAACATGAGACTCCCTCCAACAAACTGAGATTTCACACGTTTAAAACACAATGCATGCACGTTGCAAACTTACATCCAACATTGTGGCGGTTACACTTGTTGTTAATGTACCAGCACATCAATTTTTCAGTTAGGTTTCCCGCGCATATATTAACAAGTTATTATGCAGTGTTAATCGCTTAAATGTGTCACGTAGACAATTATATTTCCGATATTGTATTACTCTACATTAATTATTTTATGGTGTTTTATCACTAACGAAGCATTTACAACAAGGAGAAACCTGATGCACGTTACCTATTTCCAGAACATCCGAAATATCTGTCATGCACTTTGCTTTATAAGTAGTTTCAACACTGAAAAATATTACGTAATTTGAATTCTACTGCCAGTAATTAACTTTTCCCTGTCACGCGAATCTCTTCACAATGATTCTAAGTTAAATCCGGCTTTTCTGCGCATAAGAACACTAATGTGAACTTTCATGCTTAGGGGAATATCGTCTCAGTTATGTGATTGGATTCCTGATTTCCAGTCAGAGAGGTCACAGTCGCTAGTAACTGACGGGAAGTCATTGACTGAAAACGGAAGTGATTTCTAGCGTTCCCCAAGATGGTGTCATAGGCCCCTTGCTGTCCCTAACCAATATAAACGATTTAGGAGCCAATCTGAGCTGCCGTCTTAGGTTGCATTCAGATGACGCTGTGGTTTATCGACTAATAATGTCATCAAAAGAACAAAGCAAATTGCAAAACGATTTACAAAAGGTATCTGTATGGTGCGAAAATTGGCAGTTGACCCTAAAAAAACCAAAAGTGTGAGGTCATCCACATGAGTGCTAAAAGGAGTCCGTTAAACTTCGGTTACACAATAAATCAGTCAAAACTGAAGGCCGTACAGTCAAGTAAAAACCTAGAAATTACAATTACGAATATATCTTGGAAGGAACACACAGAAAATGTTGTGGGCAAGGGTAACCAAAGACAGCGTTTTATTGGCAGGATCCTTAGAAAATGTAACAGATATATTCAGGAGACTGCCAACACTACGCTTGTCCGTCACCTTGTGGAGTACCACTGCGCGGGGTGGGGTCCTTACCAGACAGGGTTGACGGAGTACTTCGAAAAACTTCAAAGAAATGCAGCACGTCTTGTGTTATCACGAAATGGGGGAGAGAGTGTTACTGAAATGATACACGATTTAGTGTATACATCATAAAAACAAAGGCGTTTTTCGTTGCGGACGAATCTTACCACGAAATTCCTGTCACCAACTTTCTGTTCCGAATGCGAAAGTATTTTGCTGTCGCCGCCCTACATAGGGAGAAAAGATTACCATGATAAAATCAGGGAAATCCGAGCTCGTACGGAAGGATACAGGTATTCGTTCTTTCCGGGCGCTATACGAGATTGGTATAATTGAGAATCATGATGGTGATTTCAAACACGCGACCCTTCGGCCTTCTGCGTGATTATGCTTTGAAGACCCAGTATGAGAAATTACGTAAGTGCAACACCATGAGGCGAAATCACTTACTTAAATAGAAACTTCCTGACAGATTGTTAGTCACATCAATTGTACTCGTCTTTGAAAATAAGTGGAAGGCTATGAACGGAAACAGAGGAATGTAACTCATTGCGTACTGTCATACCTCATTACGTACATTCTATAGATTACTAATTGAATTAATGGTTCTTAACGTGAGGGATAAAGAACTCTTAGGACTATGATATGTCTTTTGTGATATCGGCCGATCAGTGCTGGAATTCCCCTCTGACAGAGCCGTTCTGCCCAATTTTAACTTGACAATGTGGCCTGCCCGCACTAAGATCGCGATTGAAAGTATGAAATGTTCTGTGCTTCCCATGCAAACGCCACTCCCACGCACCTTCTGTTGGCAGTACTGTAGCTCCGCCCCGCTCCTAGTAGCTCACTACCTTCTAAACGTAATATAGAGACGTCTGCCTTCGTAGTGTCATTGCAAGTGCCCCCTCTTCTGTTAGCTGGAGTACAGGGCAAATAGTATATTCACTTCGCTTTTGTGTGACTTTTAATACAAGTAAAAAGAAAATAAAACAGGAGATATTTGTAACGTAACTGCTGTGTTACCACTATAGTCACAAGAAATACAAAGCATACGTCGTAGATAATCGTTTAAGATGACTGCTCGGTCAGTTCCAAAGGCTTATGTGGAATGTTGCTGGGATTTAGTACAAGAACGCCTCCACTGCTAACACGGAGGAGAATGAAGCCTTGTACGAGCTGGCAGCTGAGTGTCACATCTGTGAAGAGCTGTCGGATAGAGAAGCGGAAAATCCACATACAGGCACTTGTTATCTGACAGGGAAGTTCCACTGTGCGACTCACAACGTGTGCATCTTGAAGTACTGACTGCTCCGGCATATTCTCGTCTTTCTCTTCCTTTTGAGCTGGTATGTTGGCCGCTTTCTCGTTCAGCAGTTGGATGACTTTGGATTCAAGAATGACCAGGTCATTGATATCCCTACAACATATCGTTTTCCAAGAGAATGCCATCAAAAATGACGCTCTGTTACCTGATTTCACTTCGTTTCATGAAGATCTCTATCCAGGAACTTGCTGAAATGATGCTTTAGTAGGGTACGCATATCTGTATGGTGCAAAAAGTGGCACTGACACTAAATAATGAAAAATGTGAAGTCATCCATGTGGGTACTAAGAAGAGTTCGCTATATTTTGGTTACATGATAAATCACACAAATCTGAAGGCTATAAAAACAACTAATTAACTACAGATTGCAGTTACGAATAACTTAAACTGCAATGATCACATAAACAATGTTGTGGGGAAAGCAAATCAAAGGCTGCAATTTGTTGACAGAACACGTAGAAAATGTAACAGATCTACTATAGAGGCTGTTTACACTGCGCTTGTCGGCCCTCTTCTGGATTATTGCTGTGCCTTGTGGGATACGCATCAGATATAGTTGACAGAGGACATTGGAAATGTTCAGAGAAGGGCAGCTCGTTATGTATCATTAAGGATTTGGCAAGAGAGTGCCAGCGGTATGATACATACTTTGGAGTGCCAGTCACTAATACAAACATGTTTCTCGCTAAAGCACTACCTTATCATGAAATTACAATCAGCAGATTTCTCCTCAAAGTTTAAAGTACTTTGTGGCCGCCCAAATGCAAAGGTAGAAACGATCATCATAATAAAATAAGAGAAGCCTGAACTCGAACGGAAAGAATTAAGGAGTTGAGCTGTGGAATATTTCAGAGAACATTTTAAAACACGGAACATGAGTTTGTAAACATTTTGGTAACATGACAAATATGATTTCAAATGTGATTTCATGTGAATCATAAAACTGAAACTTGAGATTACCACAGACTTGGTGGTTATTTTGTACAGAGTAATGAGAATATGGTAGAAACTTTATTCGATGACTTTGCTTTCACTCAATGACTTCTTGAAACATGGGTGTGGTATAAACTGGAGAACACTTTAGATGTAATTGATGTGATGTGGCGGATTCTACTGCAGCTTATCCACTCTAGAAAGATTAATTTGTTTCTTAACAGAACAGCCGTAAACAGCACTGCGAAATAAGAAATCACTGCAAGGTGAATGGGCGTTTCCTGAAGGTGAAACGTAACCGCGAGGCTGCACGTGGCTTACAAGAACATCTACAACTGTCATCGGTTCTCGGCAAGATTCAGAGAGATTCAGCCACAAGTTATTTTATATTTTTCGATGTTTGTTGACTAATCTGATTTTGTTTTCCTGTACTCACAGTCCATGTTTGCATTTTTGGGCGTTAGCATTTGGTTAGAGGTGACAAGTTTACTGGGCCTGTCTATGACCTCAGGCAGGCGCCTGACGTAACAGGTGGACGCAATACTGTGTTCAGAACAGAGCTGCACTGGTCAAAGCAGTAAGACTGCATCCAGGGAGAAAGTAGAAGTATATCAACGGACCGTAAAGTACCTTACCTCCCTCGTGCCTGCGCCTGCACCAAATGTTCTCAATTATTTGTTGTATCGTCAATTATTTGCTGGATGTATTGCAGACTCTGTGTTCCTCCACAATTTTTAGCCTCTGCAGCTCCCTCCAGTACCATAGAAAGTATTTCCTGTTTTCTCAACAGATATCCCACCATCCTGTCCCTTCGTCTTGTAAGAGATCTCCATATATTACTTTCCTCGCAGATTCTCTGGAAAACCTCCTTATTTCTCACCTTATCAGTCCACTTAATTTTCAACATTCTTCTGTAGTACCACATCTCAAATATTTCTATTCTCTACTGTTCAGATTTTCCCACAGTCCATGTTTCTCTACGATACAATGCTTTGCTCCAAATGTATATTCCTAGAAATTTCTTATGCAAATTCAAATCTATTTTTGATACCAATAGACTTCTCTCGGACGGGAATGTCCTTTTTAACAGTGCTAGACTGATTTTTCTGTCCTCCCTGTTATATACGTCATAGGTTACTTTGCTGCCTAGGTAGCAGAATTCCGTAACTTCATCCGAATTGAGATCTCCAATTTTGATGTTAAGTTTGTCACTGTACTCACTTCTACTACTTCTCATTACTTTCGTCTATCTGCGATTTACTCTCAGTCCGTATTATGATGTCATTAGACTGTTCATTTCGTTCTACAGATCCCATAATTCTTCTTCACTTTCACCGAGGTTAGCAACGTGATCAGCGAATTTCCGTTAACCTTGAAATTTCATTGCAATACTAACCTTTCTTATATTTCCGTCAATGCTACTTCGATCTATAGATCTAACAATAGAGGTGAAAGCCTACATCCCTGGCTTACACCGTTTATAATTCCAGTAGTTCGTTCTTCTTCAATATCTCTAGTTATTTCCTCGGAGTTCTCGTACAAATTGTATATTACCCGTCTTTCTCTGTAGCTTACCCCTATTTTTCTCAGAATTTAGAACCTCTTGTCTAAGTTTACATTGTCTAATATTTTCTCCAGTTCGATAAAGCCTTTGAACGCGTCTTGATGTTTCTTTGGACTTGCTGCCTTTTTCAACCGCAACGTCAGAATTGCCTCTCTCGTGCCTCTCTCTTTCCTAAAGCCAAACTGATCTTCATCTAACACATCATCAATTTTCTTTTCTGTTGTACTGCATATTATCCTTGTCAGCAAGTTGGATCCATAATCTGATTGTGCGATAATTCTCACACTTGTCGGCTCTTGCAATCTTCGGTACTGCGTGGCTGATGTTTTACCGAAAGTCTGAAGGTATGTCGCAAGACTCATACATTCTACACAACAAGAGAATAGTCGGTTGGTTGTCAAGTTCCTCAATGATTTTACAAATTCGTATTGAATGTTATCTATCCGTTATGAATTACTTGATCTTAAGTCTTCAAAGCACTTCTAAATTTTGATTCTAGTACTCGATCTTTTCAATATCGGTTCGTGTTTCCTCTTGTATCACGTCATCAGAAAACTCTTCGCCCTCGTAGAGGCCATCAGTTTACTCTTTTCATCTGTCCTCTCTCTACTCTGCATTAACAATGGAATTCATACTGCACTCTTAATGTTACCACCCTTGCTTTTAATTTAACCGAATGTTGTTTTGCCTTTTCTCTATGCTGAATCAATCTTTCCGATAATCATTTCCTTTTCGATTTCTTCATATTTTGGGCAGCCATTTCGCCTGATCTTCTTGAATTTCCTACTTCCTTCATTGTTAACTGATTTGTGTACCTGTCGTTCTGGATTTCCCTGAACATTTTTGTAATTCATTCTTTCGTCGGTCAACAGAAGCATTTCTTCTGTTACCAATGGTTTCTTCGCAGTTACCTTCTATGTACCTATGATTTCTTTTCCAAACTGTGCGATTGCCTTTTTAGTAGTATCCATTTCTATCCAACAGAACTGCCTACTAAGCTATTCATTATCGTAGTACACAGCGAACTTTAACCTATCTCTTCATTCCGTAGTACTCCCTTGAGCATTGATTTTTCCTAATTAGTGTCTTGAATTTCAGCCTACTCTTTATCACTGTTAAATTGTGATCTGATTCTATATCTGCTCCAGGATACGCCTTACAATCCAGTATTTAATTTTGGAACCTCTGCCTGACTATGATGTAATTTAGCTGGAATCTTCCAGTGTCTCCCGTCGTTTTCCAAGTATACTTCCTCGTCTTGTGATTCTTGAACAGAGTATTCGCTATTACTAGCTCAAATTTATGCAGGACTCAATTAGAGTTTCTCATTTCTTATTCCTAGTACCAAACCCATATATTCCCCTAATCCTTTCTCCTACCCTTCCACGACAACCGCATTTGAGTCCCCCATGACTGTTAGATTTTCATCTCCCTTTACATAATGTCTACTGAATTACCCGTTCATGATCCTCACATACTTTCTCCATCGCTTCATCTTCAGCTTGTGACGTCGACATATATATACCTGAACTACCATTGTCGCTGTTAGTTTGCTGTCGATTCTGATGAGAATAACCCTATCACTGACCGGTTCACAGCCCCACCTTTAGCCGCACCTTCCTATACATAACGAATCGTAGCATCTTCGGCTGCTGTTGATCTCACCCTATTCTCATCTGACCTGAGATACATGTCTGGTTCCCACCTCACATTACTGACCCCCACAATATCTAGATGGAGCATTATAATTTTGCTTTTTAGACTATCTAGCGTTCAGACTTCTGATAATCTACTACCTGAGTCGTAGAACGTTATCCTTTTGTTGGTTATTCTGTCTTCTCCTCATGGTCATTCCCCCTTGGCTGTCTCCTCCCCGACATCCGAATGGTGGACAATTCCCGAATATTTTGGCAATGAGAAGATCATCATGGCACTTTTCAGTTGCAGACCACTTGCCTCATGGATACACATTATGTATCCCTAACACAGTGGTTCCATTTGCCCTCTGCATCCTCGTCTCATTGATCATTGTTAACTCTTCCACCTCTATGGACCGTTTTCCGTTCCGAGGGCAAAAGAGTGCCCTGAAACTCTGCCTGCGCTTTTTCACAAGACCATTGGCAGAAAGGGGGGAGGGGGACATCTTATTCTGGAAGTCATCGGCTGCTTTTGCTGACGAGTTGTGCGAAATTTAAAAGGCGGCGCGTTCCGAAACCGTGACTGAGGACATTTTGATTACTATAATAATCAAAGCCGCTACCCATAAACCACGATTAAAAAGGTACAGTCGCAGAAAGGCATACAAGTATTATGTAGACACAGACAGCAGACCAACTTCTTTCTGTTTTTATTGTATACAAGGAATGGATTGTTAATTTATTACTGTTATCATACTTTCCTTCCTCTTCTATTATTTCACAGAAATGGCAGATAAACCATTAATCATTTGAAGCAAATTAAGCATTGTGCTTAGTTGTTATGTCACTTCGTAAAATTATTTCAAAACTAGGGTTCCTGCCATTCTGCAATACATCGGTTGGTCGGCGACCACATTAAGAAACTATTGTATAGACCAGTTGGAGCAACTCTTGCACACTCTACGTAGATTTGTATCTTAAGCCAAGACACAATGCAACATGGACATTATCGTTTCAGCAATGCTCTGCAAATTGTTATGACATGTGTCTCTCTTGGCATTAGTATTGAAATACCACTGACAGCTTCTACAGGAACACAATGTAAATGTTACGAAGAAGAGTTCCTCCATTTTTAAAAAAGTTTTATTTAAAAAAGGAAAATTTTAGCACTGCTGCTCTGACCAATTGATATTTCTCTTTTTTACTCGACTTCTCTCAAATAACTAAAAAAAACACTTGTTACAGCCGAAATAAAACAAAACCCGTAAGATTCCGGTTTTTCAGTACTGAGATAGCAGCATCGGTTTTAACCAGTTCGTCTTTCCCATCCCTAGTTACTTGTCTAAATACCGGCAACCCCTTAAGCAGCTTAACTTTGATGTTTTCACGGAAACCAGCATATTCAACGAGGCAAGCCCACTGAGAGTGTAGTGAAGTATACTATCATCACTATCGACGGAGACGTGGTTACACCATTGCAAAACAGAATGCGTTTGGGAAGAGGAAGTCTTGCAGTAGCAAAATAAAGGCACTATGACAAACAAAAAAAAGCTGGTATTATTACATGGAGACCTATTAGACCATGAGAAAGCTTTCCACTTGGTTACTCGATATATTTTACAGTGTATTTTAGAAAGACTAAGGTATTGCACGAATGAGAAATGTGTAACAATGTTTAACAGTCTCCTACTCCTTTCTATCACACTACATCGCAGTCAGTTACTTAGAGGCGAGCAGCTGGTTCAAAGATGTTTTTCCCACTCCATGACGTGATCCCGAAACGGGAAAATTAAAAGCTTTGCACGCAGGCAAGAGCGCTGAGCCAATCAGCAGGCTGAGTTCTGGAAGTTTAACCTGGACATTACTCAAAGTTATCGTAAGAAAATTCATGCACCTTGACAAGTGACACTTGTCTATAGACCTCTTATATGGCTAAAAGGGATTTTGCAAGGAATTGGATGTTCTCTCCAGCAGAGGAATCTGTGCTCCCCATCCGTTTTGCGGACTGAGCTGGGGAATGAGAACGCCAGGCTCGCTACGAGCTGAGGGGCCAGTGTCCAAAGTCAACGGTTTTATCTTCTTAATAGAGGCTCTACTTCCGGGAACCCCTTTGTAATCTTTCCAGTCTTTAGAATTACTACTACATACCAAAGGCATCAGTGGAGCGATAAACAGCCACTGTCAATGGTAATCTAGAGTTGCTGTTACAGAGCAGTATACTGAACGACTAACTGATGAAGGGAGTTTGCATAGTAACCTCTTAAATATGTTAGTGCACAGTATTAGCAACAAATGGCCACATTACGGCTAGACTAATATTTTTTATATCTCTTGATGATGCCACTCTGGTTTTATTACATTAGTATATGTTTGAAACAGATCTGATAATGGCCATTACAGACGGAAATCAATTGTTTGGCAATACGGTTTTGCAATCATAGAGTGTAAATAAAGAAACAAATTCTATCAGATGATGTTTAGTACAATATACACAGTACTAGGCCACTTGGAACCGCGCGACTGCTCCGGTCGCAGGTTCGAATCCTGCCTCGGGCATGGATGTGTGTGATGTCCTTAGGTTAGTTAGGTTTAAGTAGTTCTAAGTTCTAGGGGACCGATGACCACAGATGTTAAGTCCCATAGTGCTCAGAGACATTTGAATCATTTTGAACTAGGCCACCTACAGCAAAAAGAAACAAATATAAAATTTAATCAAGTAATGTCTACACATGTTTTGACATACAGGTCAGAGTTGGGGCGTAACGAAAGCAAGATGAAACGCCTTGACAGGCAACGGCACTGAAATCTATGAGGTTCGCAGAAGGTGACTGTCCAGTAGATTAGAAAAGCACTGGTGACCTCAAAGCTGGGATATCTCCAAGATACGTCTACTGGTATCATAGGCTTTACTTTGAGGAAGAATTTTCTGAGATGTTCTTTTGGAGCACAGAATTGTATGTCAATGAAACATGAGCTGTGGGAGAAACCGTAACTGAATAGAGTTGAAGCGTTGAATTGTAGTGCTACAGAAGAATATTGAAAATTAGATGGACCGACAAGGTAAGCAATGAGGCGGTTCTCCGCAGAACAGGTGAGGAGGGACGGGATGACAGAACATCTGTTGAGACATAAATGTATAACTTCCATGCCATTAGAGAGAGCTCTAAAACGTAAGAGCTGAGGATAAAAACTATAGAAGAAGGACTCAGATGGGAATACACTCAGAAGACGAGGATGTAGGTTGGAAGTGTTACTCTGAGGTGAACACGTTGCCTCTGGAGAAGAATTCATGTCGGCCTGCACCAGTCAGAAATATATATATTATTTCGTGAGATATTTGGCCCGGTCACGATCAATGGAATATATATATATATATATATATATATATATATATATATATATATATATATATCGAGCAATAGACCACTATATATATATATATATATATATATATATATATATATATATATATGTCGTGACCGGACCAAATATCTCACGAAATAAGCCTCAAGAAACTTTCTAGCTTTCTAGCTTGAAGAGGGAAACCAGATGGCGCTATGGTTGGCCACCTACATGGCGCTGCCATAGTTTCAAATGGTTCAAATGGCTCTGAGCACTATGGGACTCAACATCTGAGCTCATCAGTCCCCTAGAACTTATAACTACTTAAACCTAACGAACCTAAAGACATAACACACATCCATGCCCGAGGCAGGATTCGAATCTGCGACCGGATCAGTCACGCGGTTCCGGACTGAAGTGCCTAGAAAAGCACATCCACCGCGACCGGCGCTGGCATAGGTTAAACGGATATCAACTGCGTTTGTTTAAATAGGAACCCCCATTTTTATTACATATTCGTGTAGTACGTAAAGAAATATGAAGGTTTTTGTTGGACCACTTTTTCGCCTTGTGGTAGACGGCGCTGTATTAGTCACAAACGTATAAGTACGTGGTATCACGTAACATTCATCCAGTATGAAAGGCAACTGCTTCGTGATACTTTACCCTTGTTAAAATGGACCGTTTACCAATTGCGGAAAAAAGTCCATATCCTGTCAATGTACGGCTATTGTGATCAAAATTCCCAACGGGCGTGTGCTATGTATGCTGCTCGGTATCTTGGACCGTTCGCCGGATAGTTACGTTATTTAAGGAAACAGGAAATGTTCAGCCACATTCGAACTGTTTGTTAATTGATACAACAATTTCTCCTTTCCAGAGATAGTATGTATTGTCAGTTTATCTGTTAAGGAAGTTGATATTCATAAACACCTATGAGCTTCCACTACATCACACAGAACATTTTCTTGCAGCTGCTAATGAATTCAACATCTCTCATAATCCTGTGGCACATATCGATATATTCCCGGTCGTTTTTTTAATGCAGGAACATTCCCTTAAACGTTTCTTGTAGTAATGTGCCCGAGAAAGGGTGAACATGAGCCGAACGGAAAATAGCAATTGCCGGCCGCGGTGGCCAAGCGGTTCTAGGCGCCTCAGTCCGGGTAGGTTTAAGTAGTTCTAAGTTCTAGGAGACTGATGACCTCAGATGTTAAGTCCCATAGTGCTCAGAGCCATTTTGTAAAATAGCAATTGTTCAATGATTCAGTGATAATTTAGAACCATATTATATATTTATTTATTTCTTTGTTTAGGATGAGGGGCCTTTGTTCAAGGGGAAACTTAAAATACCACCTGTGTCATCCAGATTTTGGTTTCCTGCAGGTTACTTTTGCGACGGCTCTGAGTAATTCAATACCGGAATGTGCAAGCGATCCGTCCGTAATGACTTTAATATTTACGGAAGACCTTCCTCTCTCATGACTGAGAAATATTTTAATACACTACTGGCCATTAAAATTGCTACACCAAGAAGAAATGCAGATGATAAACGGGTATTCATTGGACAAATATATTATATTAAAACTGACATGTGATTACATTTTCACGCATTTTGGGTGCATAGATTCTGAGAAATCAGTACCCAGAATAACCACCTCTAGCCATAATAACGGCCTTGAAGCATCTGGGCGTTGAGTCAAACAGAGCTTGGATTGCGTGTACAGGTACCGCTGCCCATGCAGCTTCAACACGATACCACAGTTAATCAAGAGTAGTGACTGGCGTATTGTGACGAGCCAGCTGCTCGGCCATCTTTGACCAGAAGTTTGCAGTTGGTTTGAGATCAGGAGAATGTGCTGGCCAAGGCAGCAGCTCAACATTTTCTCTATCCAGAAAGGCCCGTACAGGACCTGCAACATACGGTCGTGCAATATCCTGCTGGAATATAGGATTTCGCTGGGATCGAAAGAAGCGTAGAGCCACGGGTCGTAACACATCTGAAATGTAACGTCCACTGTTCATAGTGCCCTCAATGTGAACAAGAGGTGACAGAGATCTGTAATCAATGGCACCCCATACCATCACGCCGCGTTATACGCCAGTATGACGGTGACGAGTACACGTTTCCAATGTGCGTTCACCACGATGTCACCAAACACGGAGGTAACCATAATGATGCTGTAAACAGAACCTGGATTCATCCGAAAAAAATGACGTTTTGCCATTCGTACATCCAAGTTCGTCGTTGAGTACAACATCGCAGGCGCTCCTGTCTGTGATGCAGCGTCAGGGGTAACCGTAGCCATGGTCTCCGAGCTGATAGTCCATGCTGCTGCAAACGTCGTCGAACTGCTGGTGCAGATGGTTGTTGTCTTGCAAACGTCCCCATGTGTTGACTCAGGGATCGAGACGTGGCTGCACGATCCTTTACAGCCATGCAGATAAGATGCCTGTCTTCTCGACTGCTAGTGATACGACGCCGTTGGGTTCCAGCACGACGTTCCGTATTATCCTCAACCCATCGATTCCATATTCTGCTAAGAGTTTCGGATCTCGACCACCGCGAGCAGCAACGATAAACCGCAATCGCGACAGGCTACAATCCGACCTTTATCAAAGTCAGAAATGGGATGGTATGCATTTCTTCTCCTTACATGACGCATCACAACAACGTTTCACCAGGTAACGCCGGTCAACTGCTGTTTGTGTATGAAAATCGGTTGGAAAGTTTCCTCATGTCAGCACGTTGTAGGTATCGCCGCCGGCGACAACCTTGAGTGAAAGCTCTGAGAAGCTAATCATTTGCGTATCACAGCATCTTCTTCCTGTCGGTTAAATTTAGCCTCTGAAGCACGACATCTTCGTGGTGTAGCAATTTTGATGGCTAGTAGTGTAGTAATTTTGGCGACATAGAAGCGTTTTACAATTAATGTTATTTCTGTCGAGCAGGAAGATCTCCTTCTACTCTTAAAAATCTATATTATTTTATAGCTCTAGCGACGTATATATTGAAGAAATTGATTTGAAGCTATAAATACTGGATGTTTTGGAAGGAATACTATCGTAATAATTTATAAGAATATTTAAAATGAGACTTAATAGATACTAATGTTATAACCTACTTTACACTCATTCCAGAATTCCCCTCGCATTACGGTCTTCGCCGGAACTCAGCAGAGTCACTCCTCCATGTTTCCTATCGTCATGCATCCCACATTCCACTGCGTCGTCCTCCTGGTGTTATCGTATCTCTTAGCATCCAACAGAGAACATCCTCAGGATTTATTTCACTTCAATTACAAGCACAATTACATTTTTCCCTCCAAATATACCCTGTCCAGCTGCACATTTCTCTGGCTCTTTCTACTATCGACAGAAACTTTTATTGCAAATTTTCTCTTTCAGGCACCTCAGAAGGACATGAAAAGAACTCCAGGACGTCTTCAATTCCTCTTTTGTTTATTTTATAGTAAGAAACTTCATCAACTAAATTACACATTATAATGGCAGGCCAGGTGATTTTTATTTGAATTCTGCACTAAACTTCAAAGTGGTACTATTTTTGAACACAGTCACCACGTCTCTGTGAACAACGGTCGGAACGCTCTACCAATCGTCCAGTTCCTCGACGATAGAAATCCGCTCCTTGGTCAAGGAGCCATCCGAGAACCATTGTGAACATCCTCATCGTGGTAAAACCTCTCTCCGCCAGATGGTCTTCAGTTTGTCAAGAAAATCAAAATCACAAAGTGCATTTCTGGACCTCCCTATCAGCGCCACCCACGTCTGTTTTGCCTTGGTCAAATTGTAGACACCATGCCACCACGACTGGACGCAACAGTCACGTGGCACGTGTATCATCAGAATATCTGGCACCATATGTGTGCAATTTAGACGTTTAAACCACAAGAATCGTACTGTCCCACGCATTTACTCTGGCAGTACGTTTGCAGAAGCTGTGCGATTATAATCCCACACTATGATCAGCTTGTAATCCTTGACACGGTAGAGCTATGTCTACAGGAAACCCGCAGTATTTTCTCTTTCCTGACAATCTTTTACTGTTGTTGCGAAACGCTCTTCACGTCGGATGACATGAATAACCTACTTACTGAAGTCCTATGTAGAAGCAACTGATGAGGTCGAATGTTTAGAGTAGTTAAGGATCGTTATTTCATGGACAGGAAAAGTAATCAGGACCAAAAAAAAGGGCTTCAGTGCTTTTCTGAAACAAAATAGGGATTTAGAAACTAAATGCACAGAATCTATTTGTATTGTTAACTATCGTCAATGACAATGAGAATGGTTTTTAACCCGGTACCTCAAGAGACGCGTATTTGAGAATGTGCTGCGATTACAAAGAGAGGTATTAGAATAAATAAATCGTTGGGGGAACAGTCTCAAGTGGAATATACAAGTACGGGTAAGGCGTGTGTGAAGCGGAAGTGGACCAGACTTGTCGCCAATCGAGTGCACGGTAGATGGACCAAAGAATCTCTCTTCTGGATTCCAACACGTAAGCACAAATCGACATTACTATACACTAAACCATTGGTAGGTACACTACGAAACATAGTGAAACACCATAAATATAGGGTTACAATTTCTTAACTACGTGAAATAAAATAGTCATAATTTCTGAACGGTTTGCGTTAGTACGTTCAAACTGCACGGTTGGCCGTTGGGCATGATGGGGCTTAGTATGCGCTGTATGGTGTTTTAGCGACAAAGCACAAATTCATTTCAATGGGTTCCTCAACAAGAAAAACTGACGCATTCAGGGGACTGCGAATCCGCATTTCGCGGATAAGTAATGGCAGCCATATAGAACATTTCATAACCTAAAACTGAATACCTATACTGACGTTTACATGTTGAATGAAGTATGTGCAAGTCATAGTTTGTTTAACTAATGTATGTTTTTTTCTATAGTTCAGTAATTGTCATCCTATGCTTGTAGCTGATAGTCCTAAATCTCTGTAAAAAAAAGAGGCATTTATCTACTATTGGATATCAAATGGCCGGCGAAGACATGGCTAAATAATCATTTACAGATGCATAGTGAGGACGCTGCCATAACAATAATAACAATATCTTCACTCATCCATCAACAATCTTTCAAAACTAGGTAAGTTTCGTATTTTACGAGAGAATAAAGAGTTTCCATGGTATATCTGATTTGTTTAAGAGTTTGAGTAATTTTCGGGTGAGAACCTAACGTAGTGGAATGTATCAGCGATCTTAAGGTTGTGATAGCGGCTATGACTGAGGGTGTTACAAGGACTGTTAAAAAGATAGGAAAATATTGTTGATTAGCAGTAATGGCAGGATTCAAATGCAAATTATATGACTGTCAGTATCAAGTATTCAGTACTGAGGACGAAGACATGGAGCACAAGTGCAAAGAAATCAGAAGCATCGTTAAACATTTATTAGAAAAATATGTTCTTAGCAGGGTCTTAAGGGATCGGAGAAACCCGCTGTGGTTTAATAGTCGTATTAGAAAACTGCTACGTAAACAAATCTTCATCACAGAAACGTAACTGACAAATAAATGCTGAATGAAAATGAACGTAAGCAGAGCAATGAGAGAAGCTTTCAGTGATTTTGAAAGTAAACTTTTGTCAACCCATGGGAGTAGCTCTAAGAGAATTTAGTTTCACGTATTATCAGTAAGCGTTTCAAAATCTTCTGTTCACTCACTCAGTGACCATATCAGCACCGAAACGGAAGATAGCAAAGAGAAGGCCGAGGTACTGAACCAGATTTTTTTCGAAATTGTTTCATCGCAGAAGATCGTAATATAATCACTACTTTCAGTCGTCGAAAATGACAGATATTGAGATAAGCTAATCATTTACATATCACAGCATCTTCTTCCTGTCGGTTAAATTTAGCGTCTGTAGGACATCATCTTCGTGGTGTAGCAATTTTAATGGCTAGTAGTGTAGTAATTTTGGCGACATAGAGGCGTTTTACAAATAATATAATTTCTGTCGAGCAGAAAGATCTCCTTCTACTCTAAAAAATCTATATTATTTTGTAGCTCTAGCGACGTATATATTGAAGAAATTGATTTGAAGCTGTAAATACTGGATGTTTTAGAAGGAATACTATCGAAACAATTTATAAGAATATTTAAAATGAGACTTAATATATATTAATATTATAACCTACTTTACATACTTTACACTCATTCCAGAATTCCCCTCGCATTACGGACTTCACCGAAGTTCAGCAGAGTCACTCCTCCATGTTTCCTATCGTCCTGCACCCCACATTCCACTGCGTCGTCCTCCTGGTGTTATCGTATCTCTTAGCATCCAACAGAGAACATCCTCAGGATTTATTTCATTTCCATTACAAGCCAATTACATCTTCCCCTCCAAATATTTCCTGTCCAGCTGCACATTCCTCTGGCTTTTCCTACTACCGAAAGAAACTTTTATTTGCAAATATTCTCTTTCAGGAACCTCAGAAACACACGAAAAGAACTTCAGGACATCTTCAATTCCTCTTTTGTTTATTTTATACTAAGAAACTTCATCAAGTAAGTTACACATTATAATGGCAGGCCAGGTTATTTTTATTTTAATTCTGCACCAAAATTCAAAATGGTACTATTTTTCAACACAGTCACCACGTCTCTGTGAACAGAAAAGAAAACAACCTACAATCGCTTAGTAGGAGAAAGGCTTCAGGACCAGGTAAGACCCCTATAGATTCAACAATGATTAATCAAAAGCGTGTTCTACCTTTCTAGCAGCAATTTATCACAGATCGCCGGAGTCACGAGGGTTACCCACAGACTCCAAGAACGCGCAAGTCATTCCCGTTTTCGAGAAGGGCCGTAGTATTGATGCACATAATTATAGAGCTATATCTTTGACGTCAATCTGTTGTAGATTTATGATGATCTTCTAGAACGAAAATCGGCTCCATAAAAATCTAAATGTATTCTGCAGACAGGTACCCTGCGAAACTCACCTTTATCTGTTCTTCCATGAGAACGCTGTAAACAGCGGCACTCCATTTGATGCAGTATTCCTTGACGGCAGTAATGCATTGGACTCCACCAAGCATCGCCGTTTAGTGAAAAAATACTACCTCAGCGACGGTTTCATCAGATTTGCTACTGGATTTCAGGACTTACTTGCAGTAAACACGCGACATGTCATTCTTAACGGAGCAAAATGAAAGAAGTAAATGTAATTTCCAGAGAAACCTGAGGATGGGTGATTACTACCGTTACTGTTTGCAATCTGTAGAACTGATCTGGTAGAAGCGTCGGAAGCTATTTAAAATTGCTTGCACTTGACGCGGTTGTCGATATTAAAATAGCAACAACAGAAGATATTTTGCAGAATGACCAAGAGAGGATTAATGGATGGTGCACAATCTTGCAGCTGTACTCGAAAGTAAGCAAAGGTAACTTATTGCACATACACAGGAAAAAATATCCACTGCTCAAAAATTACGGTACTGGTGACAAATAGCTGGAAATAGTGTTTACCTCAAGTGGAATGATCAAATAAAGAGAAAACAGGTGAAATGGAGATACCAGACAAACCCATCGGAAGATTTTTGTTTTGAGTCGGCACGAGAACGTCGCAGATGTGCTCAACGAACGCCAGTGACAGATGTTACAAAACAGACGCTGTGCATCATGGAGAGATTTAATACTAAAATTTCGAGTAAGCACTTTCCGAGAAGAGTCGGACTACATATTACTTTCTCTCACATACAGCGCTTCGTAAAGACCACGAAGAGAAAATTCGATAAATTTGTGTTAATACAGAGGCTTACCGACAATCATTCGTCCCATCGCCATTCGCGAGTAGATCAGCGAAGGGGGATCGGATAAAATTAGCAGAAGTAGCGCTATATGCCATTGGGCGGCTTGATGAGTATGATGTAGATATAGACGACAGCTGTTAGTATTTAACGAATTCATCCATTAGAATGGAAATAGATAGATGGGCTTCCATTTTGGAGAACTCATTCTATTTGTAATGCTCGATGGTAGAATACTCTCATTCTTGAATGTAACAACACGATCAGTGCAGTTGAGTGTAGTGAAGGAAACAGTGAAGATTGCAGAATACTATCGTTCACCGCATTGTGAACAATATTATTTCAATGAAAGAGAAGTAAGAGGACTTGGATATTCTCCTATACTGCTGTAAATAATGAAGCACGAGCTTCAAAATTGGTGCCAACGTTTTAGAAAATTGTAATTCATTTGTCTGAAATATTTTGACTGTATAATAAAAATATTCGGGGTTTATTTACAAAAATTAACAGGTGATGATGGCTCGTATACGTGCATACTCTGGTTGAAGCAGCGACTGGAAACTTTGATTTCGGTTTTCCAATGTTTTCTTACAGCACGTTATACGAGTGTTAGGTAGGTTTCTACTACATGTTCAGGGCTAGTGATCTCCCTCGTTTTCATTCGAAATAGACCTTTGTTTCTCACCAAATGACTTTTCAGCTTCTCTTCCGAAATATTTTTTAGGGTTTGTTTAATGAAAATTCGATGATGTGTTGATCACTACTCCCCTTTACGTAAAAATCTCCATTCTTCCAGCTGTTGTGTAAACAATTCATCTCCTTTATACATCAAATGTTTTTTATCTAGACAGTCAGATATTATTTCTACCTATAAGCCTTTTGTAATACGCATTCACAGCACGCGCTGTGGACCTAGAGAATGTTGTATTCAGGGATAGAATAAAATATATCATGTATGTTTGGTCAGAGAAATGGAGAATAGAAATTTGGAGCTTTCATCTACAAAGCTCTGTTGGAATCGGAATCTACTCATCTTTTCGTTAACTATTGACACGTGACACTACTGATGCTATCGAAATGTCAGGTTGGTTTGGGCTTGATGCCGACTATGTTCCATATCGTCTCCCACCGTTTGGGTGATTAAAATCACGCTAAAGAGAGATACGTCACTGCTCGTATGAGTCGTAGTCGGGAAATGTGTAACTTCTAAATAACAGCAGACAGAGTTTAGGAGATTATCAGATATCTCTCTAGAAATTCCATTTGTCAGGTTTACGACATGTGAAGGCTTTGAATTTGTAAAACATAAGTCTCGAGGTATGTACAAACATGTAAAGCACTCCAGACCAAGAAAAGCAATTCCACCCTACACAAGTACGAAAAAATGATATCGCCGGCCGGAGTGGCAGTACGGTTCTAGGCGCTACAGTCTGGAGCCGACCGACCGCTCCGGTCGCAGGTTCGAATCCTGCCTCAGGCATGGATGTGTGTGATGTCCTTAGGTTAGTTAGGTTTAATTAGTTCTACGTTCCAGGCGACTGATGACCTCAGAATTTAAGTCCCATAGCGCTCTGACCCATTTGAACTATTTTTGATATGATATTACCTTGTCGCGGACTTCCATTAATTACTGCAGACTTAATTTCTTTAAGCACGTTATATGCAGGTTTAGGTTGCTAATTACTGATCGCTCTTAAAGTAAACACGGCTTATCTTGAGTTAATAAAAGAAATGTCATACCCAGCTAGGAAAGAACTATAGTCTTCCGTGACTACAAGACGGACCACAGATAACGGCCCCGTTCCATGTGTTTGCGGGACGTTTATGGGTCAGTGAGGGTTCCGTAAGACGGGAGGTAAAGCTACGCAGGTAGGCATCGTTGGTAGCAAACTGGAGCATGGCGGCTCAGTCCGGCGGCGCTCCGCAGTGAAAGCGAGAGTGGCAGCAGGCGGCCTGCGAGCGCTGAACGCTCCTATTGGCTGGCGGGTCACCTGCCTGTATTTTCCTCTCCCAATCCCTATCCTGTCTTTTCCTCGTTCTCTCGGCGTCGGCCTCTAAGCACGATCTGCACAACCAGTTCTAGACCAGAATATAGTGACCTGACTTGTAAACACACTTCCGTTTTTCCCTCCACCTGCAGAGGTACGCATTAATTTCTACAGCAGGTGTGCGGAACACGCGACCCTTAGGCCCCATGCCGCACAAAGCAAGCAGCAATACGTCCAAGAAGTAATTATCTATCATACGATCGGTAGAAAGAAAAATCCATTAGCTTCCCCTTATATAATTTTACGGCAAATTGAAGATTTTGAATTAGAAATTTCCTCTACTCAATGCTATTCACTTACTGGTACACCTCGTTTTTAGCGGTTTTTGTTAGTGCTAAGTATAGTATGTGCAGTCTTGAAATACTCCTCTTCTTCTTCCATTGTGGCTCAAGGAAACTAAATGGTTCGACACACCAGTTCTACAGTGTGGTCGCTAATACAGAATGGCACCCTGCCGAATTTTTGGTTGAAGTATCGCGATTGCATGTGTTTTTTCCTACCTGCGTCACTTATTATTGTTATTACTATTATTGTTTCTTAGTCATCACTCTTCTGACTGGTTTGATGCAGTTTGCTACAAATACCTCTCGTCGGCTAATTCCTCAATCTCAGGGTAGTAATTACACACTTTGTCCTCAATTATATGTTGGAAGTATTCAAATTTCTGTGTTCTACAATTTTTGCCCAGTAAAGTTCCCACTAGTACCATGGAAGATAGTCGTTGATCTCTTAACAGATTCCCTATCATCCTGGAAATTTGCAAATTTCGGATAAGTTCCTATGGGAACGAACTGCTCAGTTCATCGTTCCTAGGCTTATACGCTACTTAATCTAACTTAGTCTAACTTACGCAAAGGACAACACACACACCTATGCCACAGGGAGGGCTCGAACCTTCGACGGGGGGAGCAGCGCGAAACGTGGCAAGGCTCCTAAGACCGAGGGGCTATCCCGAGCGGCTGTCATCCTGTCTCTTCTTCTTGTGAACCACTAACATAACTCCTTTTCGTTTATTAGTTCAGTTTCCCTAGTAGATAGTATCTTGTGAACAGCCTGAAAGGTGCAGAAATACAATGAACAGCTTGTGGAAGCGGGCATCTGTGACAAGTTCCATCAGAGCGTAGTGACGTTTTGAGTGTCGTGTCAGCCTATTATCGTGGAAACAACGATAGAAACTGAGCGTACAGCGGCTGGTGTGAAGTAACAGACTGGTCTTCTGAACCCACAAGAATGTATGTCTCTGCGCCGTATCTGGGCCATGGTCAGCGCGACTGCAGTTTTAAAACAGGTTCCCTTATTTATTACCGTGCAGCGAGCTTTGTTGTACTGCATCTTTCGGCGTCACAAGTCATTTGGCAGCGATCGGGCCTAAAATACGAATAAGCCGAATCTAAGTCTCTGCCACGTTCTGGCTATTTCTTCCGAGAAAGATCCATTCCCAAGGCCCTGTAAACTTATGTCGAATATCTTAGTTCTGAACACGTACTGAAGCTAATGATGGGACAGCTAAGCCTTCTTTTCCATTTTCATTAAGTTTTTTTTCAAGCTGCATGTAGTATTTTTGCTGCATAGAGAACAGCAAAATGCTGACCTGTCACTTGAGTCACTACTAAAACGACAACTGCCCTCTCCAGAGACCAGTTAACGTAGCACAAATCTTTGTTGAAAACAGGAAACAAAGTAGATATTATTGAATGGTGATATGCAAATAAGATTTATTGAGATTAGATCTGGTAAGATGATTTTTATTTACGCCTAAAGATCTAGAAGAGAACTAGTGTATAAGAAAGAGAAACAAATTTCTCTTTGCTCATAGTCACTTTGTAAATAAGTACTGCTTCTGAAAAGTGCAAAAGTACACTTTTCAGTATGCTGTATTTTTAGAGTAGCACCTACTATTCAGTACCAGTCAGCAACAGGGAGTACAAAATTTCTCCTTCTTCGCACATTATGGTATGTGTCTCTAAATTTCTCCACGAAACATACTTCTTATGGGCGTTCTAAAATTTCATTTTCTCCGTCTTCTGAGAGTACAATCCTATTCACGGATTAATTATTATAATGATCTGTTGACTACTACTCGTTCTCAAATTTTGAAGCTGGCTGCTACTTCTGAAACACGCAATACTACAGCTTTAGCATGCGTATGTGTGCACCAACTGTTGAGTACCGGTGAATAATGGAGAATCTTAATGAGACGCAATGCAGTAACTAATCCATCGCAAATGATTGCAAGCAACTCCAAATATCTGATGATCTCTAATCCTTAAATGTCCTCTAGCAGACACAGCATCCAACGATTCCAACTGTAGAAATTTGAAAATCCCGTGAGAACAGGACAGAACTCACGCATCCCTAAATATATTTTGGTTTTAAAGTAATATTATGCTGGAAACATGAACGATTTACGGAGCTTTAGCTATGTTCATACATTCTGTGAGACAGTTGATCATCTGTCGCAGAGAAAAGAGTGTTTTCGATTTTGATTATTTATGTTAGCATTAGCTAGTACATATCAATAGACTCTATATCCTCGTTAATATATCTCTAATAGTACTTATTTGACGTTGGCGACGATTCGTAATAAAACGTTATTTGTTGGCAGAAGTAGCAGCATCATGAACTTACTCTAAATATTTTTCTAGTGGCAATAACAGAGAAATGGAGAGACGTGCAGTTCGTTCGCTCTGGAGGAGGAAAAGTAAATATTAATTATATTAAATCCTTCTGCCGTTAGACGGCGCGTCACTCTACATATAGGAGGCGATCTTAAAGTTTCCATTCGAATGTCCTACAATCCAGAATCGGCAGGCCAGTCACACAAATCGTCGTGAACACTGAGGTATTCATCTCACCGACGCACCAGATTGAAGATATCCGTCTGGTAAAACACCGTGTAGTGCTGCGCTACGAAGTCCTTAACTGCCCGTTGCGCATCCTCGGCCGACAGCAGTCGTCGACACATCAAAACTAAGGTATCGAAGGCGTATTTATCGCCTGGGGAGAGACCATGACCGTAGGGCGTGTACTCCGGTGTCTCCCAGTTAGGTCATTGTACAACATGTTGAGGTGCACCATCATGAAGCAGCAGCAATTCCTGTCGCACCATTCCACAACGGTGGTTTTCGGCAGTCATGCTGTCCCATACTTATTCTTCATTCTCAGATGGACGTTGGCCCTGTTTGAGCCAACATAGTTAGTAATAATGTTGTTTGATAATAGCCTCGTCATAGTTCACGTTTCATTGTTTACCCCACGCACGTAGGAGAGACACGAAAGCCACACTAATACCTTGTCTATATGTCTATATGTCGGTGCTTATATACCAGCATGAGAGTCCCTCTACGTTACATGTACAATGCAACAAAGCATTCTAACGGAAACGCTTTGATCACCCTTTATATGCGTAGGAGTTAACTGTCGAAGAAGTTGGATGTTATTTGAGACATTTTTTTATTTGATACCTGACGCACATGTGAAATCAAAAGTCACATTATATACAACGGGCTTTACAGAAACATATACGTGAATTTTACATAGAACACCATCGTCAGCCTTCAGCATCCTGCCATTGAATTCAGACGCAATAAAGCATAACGTAAGGTAAAGGCGGGACAGACGCCGTACATTTTTTTCAAATTAACTTTTATCGATATATAAACACTTAAATCGCAATAAAATTAGGCAAGATCGATTGTTTGAACATTGTATTTTATAATAGAACCAATAGCATTACAAAAAAGTTATAAAAAGAACATTTTTATGATGTAAAAAGGCTTGTATATTGCAATTAATTAGTAAGTAGCGGGCAAGATGGCGCAGAAGGGAGGGAAAGATGGTCAATGGCAAAATACAATAAATGATATTCACTTTGTTTTTTTGTTTTTCAAGTGTATTTTTAAGTCGTCCATGCAAACGACACATGTTCTCATAGAGAGTGTATGATTCATAAAGCCACCTTGAACATTCTACACATTGAATTCAGACAGAGGTAGACGTTGTTTCTTAATAAAATTCAAGGCACTCTACACATTCGTTTTCTTCGATATTTAATTCATCGGAGGAACTACCGTGTGAGGAAATATCATCATCATCTTCTTTTGAAACTGAGTCTCCAAACAACGCCTCTTTGGCAGTTTTTTCTCTCTTGGTTTGGGGACTTGGTTTCTTTTAGCTGCTACATTTTTGTTGGTAAGAGCTTTTGCTTTCTTGTTTCTTTCGGAGTTTTCTCTCTTTTAGTTGCTATAAAATCGTCGGATGTTATATTGTTCTCTACCTCGTGATGACTGGGTGTTGTGTGATGTCCTTAGGTTAGTTAGGTTTAAGTAGTTCTAAGTTCTAGGGGACTTATGACCATATATGTTAAGTCCCATAGTGCTCAGAGCCATTTGAACCATTTTTGTTATATTGTTGCTGATTGCTTTCTTTTGGATCGATTTCTGAGGCAGTATAGCAACACGGGAGATCTATTCCAGCAATTTTGATGGAGTGTCTCCATGAGATGTCACTGAGTTGCCATTTTCACAGCAGCTGCCTTGATCAGTTGGTCGATGAGTAGCCAAATTTGTGAGAGATTTGAGTGTAGGAGGGTGTTCGCTTGGTCTCAGACTTTGATGTTGATGGCTCATCTGGAGTCAAATCATTAGAGACATCTGTAGTACTTGGGAGTTTATTATTATTAATGTCTGAAACAAAGGCGTAGTTTGAAATTACTGCTCTGTAAAATGGGATAATTCCAGTAGCTCTAAATCCGGATCTAAATATGGACAATGACAGCACGAGTCCATGCTTTGAAGAGCAACTCTCCAAATTGCTGCCTTGTAATTGTTCTGTCTTTGCTTGCATTACCTAAATTACAAGCCTCTTTAAAGTAGGATTTCAGCTCGTTAAAAAAATGATTGGTCTAGTGACTGTAAAAAGTGTGTCGTGAACAAATTATCGACACTTCATTTTCAACAGCTATATCCAAATGGGTGACATAATTCATATGAGAGTCATGACCATCTAACAGAAGCAGAGCAGGGCCAGGCGCCTTTCTAGGAAGGAAATGGTTTTTGAACCAATCCATGAAAAAATCACAGTTGACATAAGCGGATTCTCACCTTATAAGAACAACTGGTCCTGAGGGCATTTTGTCTTCAGCGTCTTGTTTTTTATTCACTCCTTTGTAAATGCAGTATGGTGGTAAGAAATTTCCCTCTCCATTACAGCATGCAATAACTGTTATGGTCTCTCCTCTTTCAGCAGAAGTAATGACATGGACATCTCTGCTTCCTTTTGCCACAACAACCTTCCCATGCTCATTGTTTAACTGTAGACCAGTTTCGTCTACGTTGTAGATACTACCTGGTTCATCCTAAAGCCCATTTGGGTCAACGTTTTTGTTAAAAGATTAAAGTAAGACTTGACTTCGTCTCTGTTCATTCCAATTGCTCTGGCTTCAGAAATCTCTTGCGCTTTTCTGATGCTTAAGCCTGCATTGTGTTCTAAAAATGAGAGAAACCAATCTTTCCCTGCAAGTTTGTTTTCCTTTTTGAATTTGTTTTTCAGTCCCATCTGATAGCTAAATTGAAAGCTATTTGCCTGACATCTGACGGTTTGGGAGCAAAGAGACATGATTGCAGTTTCTTTATATGGGCAACTAATTTCCTTTCTGCATCTTCACCCAAGTATGATAATGGTTCATACCCTGCTTTCTTCAAACTGTGCGTAGCAAGTCTTCTCGTTAATGATCGTTCGATAATATTTTTCATTCGAGCTGCTTTCCTTATAGCATAACCTTCCTCTTCGCCTACTGTCACTGCCTCTAATAGATTTGCAGTTCATTTCCCGCTGTATGTGGTCCTAATGCGTTTTCACGGCTTTTTTCTGTAAAACAGAAACGTATGGACTCCTGTTAGCACTCGAAGCCTTGCGGCATCTGTCCCACAGTAATGGTGCGTCATCTGTCCGTTTTCTTAGTGGTACATTTTCACCAAAAATGTTATCAGAAGAAGCCATTACTCGACCGACATAACCTACAATGTTTCTACTGCACAATCTAAATACAAGTTATAAGCTACTAAGCGCGTATCTACTAGTACGTACTATTAAAAGGGAATCGTGATAAATATCCTTGACTTACCTTGGTCTCGAAATATTATTTTCTTAAATTTCTCCTCTATTTTCCGCTCCTGAAGTACAAAAAACTTGAGAGTAAACTGATCTCAGCGGTGGTTACAACAACAATGAGCAAAGCGCACAACAATGTCTGCTGACGAATTTCTTGGAAGCGCGGCGCCTGTCCTCCCGCGACATCTGTCCCACCTTTACCTTACTTCGTATTGTTATCGAAGTGGATAACACTCCATCAGCAGTGTTTATTCTTAATTAAAATGCAAAAATAAAGCGATTAAATGAGATAAAATGATGCACAAGAGCGTTACCAACTACACCAATTTATTTATAAGCATGGTTATGTCCCTGCCTTTCGCCACGGATGGAGCGTTATGTCATGATTGTTAAGATTTTCATTACACTCGCTTGTGAAACAACGTTTACTCAGTCACTGATATTAATACCTCTCATTATTCCAGTACCACAGCTTTAGCTAGAATGAAGACAGATTTAGCTCTTAAGGGGTTGGACTTTAAAACAAACTAATATTTATTCCAGGTACCAGCTATGTAAGCTGCAACCCGCTACCCAGCAGGCACTGATTGTATCAGATTGGCTGAATACCCCATGCTCATCGCCAACGTCTCCCACCTCTCCCATGACAAGAGTGTCGTCCGTGTGGAAAAGGGAAGACACTTAAGTTAGCGAAAGACGTTATGAGTGCCGTCAAATAATTGAAGGATACGAACTGTGCCGTTTCAACTCATCCCAAGATGGGAAAGTCACGACCATTTCGAGTAACTTTGATCGAAATGGGTTCTCATCAGCCCACTCACGATATGTATGCTCTATGATCGTGTATAATGTCGACCCGTCACTAATGATTACGTGTTTCCAGACACGTGGTTTCAGTGGTGTCCACATACATGCACGTTTATTTTGTCCATAATCTTGAAGTATTAATATTTAAAATTAAAGCTGACACACAAATAAAATCTTGCAACGATAGTTCCACTAAGACGAAATCTTACATCTTTTATCCAAAACGCTGCAACTGCACTGGTTATAAATCTTCACTCTGTGACTCGAAAACGCTCCAGTTTAAGATAAGTTCTCTTAATTTCCCGTAGAAGTGCTTATAGATTGTTCAGATTGAAACCGCTAATGTATATAGAAATAACTTCACTGTCGACAATATGGTAGTGTACTCTATGCTGGAAACTAGCAACCTCTTCGCCATTACGACGACAGTATGTCCATTACTCGGCACGTTCCAGCAACCTTGATCTGCTGTCCTCTAGAAAGCCCTTTGAAACGTGGCCCCACCAACTGACGTGCCAATGGATCCATTTTCATCAACATCAGCGTGAAGATGTGAGGCTTTGTGAGCCTTAGCCTTCTGTAGAAGATTATTCCACTCCTCCCTGTTCAGTGTCGAACACCTCCCATTCTGAATTCCAATTTTTCTTATGTCCTCTCTTGCACCTTCCTCCTTCCCCAGATTTTGTCTTACAACTGTCCTGGTTCCTTCTGGCACTGCGCTGGATAACTTCTTCATTATTGTGTCGTTTGCTATAAGAACTTCACAATTAGAACCTTTAAATGTCAATGTAGCTGTGCTGTCTGGTTCAGTTATAAGTACTGTGTCTGTTCTGAAATGTGTGGAAAAACAGACACAATACATGCAACTGAACAATACATCACGTATGTAATTGTATAGATACGCCTCGACTGGTATACAACTATTTCAGTGCCGTTACATGCCATCGTTCGTCGCCTTGTAGGACTACAATGACGCACCAAGCAACAAAGAAAATCAAAGGTGTCACAACATCAGTGGAGAGCAAAACTTGGGAATTTGAGTCTGATGGGAAGAATCTCTCAGTGGCCGATCTACTTAAGGCAACCATTCTAGAGAAATGGAGCATCAAAGTTTCAGTCAGAGTCCGGTCACAAATTTCCAAATGGAGCTGTTCAGTTATTTCAATGCCTAAAGCAGATATGTCACACAAATTTCCCTTTGGTAAAGTCTGGCTCTTTATATAGATTATATTATTCATTGTTTAATCTCCTCCTCCAGACACAATTTTCTTTCAGTGCCCAAATAATTTGTTTCAAGATCTTTGTTTCAAAAATTCAGAGTTGCTTTTCATCAAATTTTGTTATTGTCCCTGCTCCAGCACAGTGGAAGCACACAGCGACCACTCATTGCGGCTAATGGTAATGTTTAAAAAAGAGAAAATAGTGGGAGATTGAAGTCATTGTAACTTGTGGTTTACGCTGACTTCTTTAAGAGGATAGTTTAATGTACTACAACACACTTGTCTTGATTGTATTGATGCTACTCAATAAAATAGTCTTGGCGAAGGTATTCCAAGAGGCCATGGGAAGCATGAATCCCTCCATGGGTCCTGCAGTCCAGGTTAGACTAGATCAGTAACACTTGTGTATGACATGACATGCTGAAACAACAAGAACTGCTCCTTTGGCACCAGACAGTTACTAGATTCCTGGACAGGTAACAGACTGGCATTGTAATAACAGCGAGACAGCGGAGAGGCTGATCTGCTGTGCTCAGTGGACTGATTACTTCACACCCACGCCATTGACTCTGTTCGGGCTTTGTGACAGGAATCGATGCATTGGCGAAATGAGAAAACACGAGCATAGTACAAATAGCCCTCATTTTTACATAGATACAAGGTTTCTGGGAGCAATAAGCCACAAGGGAAGGTCTACAAGAGTTTCCGAGTCAACCTGTCTCTACACACTGCTACAGTGAGCTTCGGCCTCCATTAACTGCAGCCCTGCTGCTGACTCTGATATTGTGTGACATTTCAGTTCAAAGCTTTGTATACCTGCTTTGGTTGCTGCTAGTCCACTACCCTGGAGGGGCACCATTCGGGACCAGGGCGGTGGAGCAGTACTGTGAGGTATATCAGACAAGTAACACACCTCACAATGAAATCCAGAAACAATTGTTGTTAAATCAACATGTCACAGGACATAGTTATGTGAAAATGAATGAAGATTATTAATGTGCATATAGAATAAACAAGCCAGCATTTCATGGACACAAACCACTAATACCCGGGTTAATTTCTCAAAAACGAGGCATTCTACACAGCTCTGAGGAAATGAGAATTTTACGATGCCAACGCCCATTCTGGAACAAAGTTAGAACAGGTGGACAGTTTAAAGTACTTAGGATGCATATTCTCACAGGATGACAACATAGTGAAAGAGCTGGAAGCGAGGTGTAGCAAAGCTAATGCATTGAGCGCTCAGCTGTGATCTACTCTCTTCTTCAAGAAGGAAGTCAGTACCAAGACTAAGTTATCTGTACACCGTTCAATCTTTCGACCAGCTTTGTTGTATGGGAGCGAAATCTGGGTGGATTCAGGTTACCTTATCAACAAGGTTGGGGTTATGGATATGAAAGTAGTTAGGATGATTGCAAGTACTAGTAGATGGGAACAATGGCAGGAGGGGGTCCACAATGAGGAAATCAAAGAAAAACTGGGAATGAACTCTATAGATGTACCAGTCAGGATGAACAGGTTTAGATGGTGGGGTCATGTTACACGCATGGGAGAAGCAAGGTTACCCAAGAGACTCATGGGTTCAGCAGTAGAGGGTAGGAGGAGTCTGGGCAGACCAAGGAGAATGTACCTGGATTCGGTTAAGAATGATTTTGAAGTAATAGGTTTAACGTCAGAAGAGGCACCAATGTTAGCACTGAATAGGGGATCATGGAGGAATTTTATAAGGGGACTATGCTCCAGACTGAACGCTGAAAGGCATAATCAGTCTTAAATGATGATGATGATGATGATGATGATGAAGGCCCATTCAATGTTTGGCCGAAACATCAGGACCTCCAGTTGACACAATGAGACGCCAGAGGCACTGTACTGGCTGCCAGCGAAAGCCACTCTTGTCCCTGCTTTTAATGACGAAACTTCGGAAAGTCTTTCTGCAGGAACACGGGTGGACATGGCAGATAGACGTCCAGTTAAAAACAACTTAAAACGCTGGTGACTCTCTGTAGCCACCTTTGTAGAAACCCATGTGGAGGAAAAGCTGTTTCTCTCAGTATTACGTAGCACAAGTTAAACTCTGCCCTATGAAAGAAAAGACGCCTTTGATAGGCTACAGAAACTCTAGTGGATGGAGTTATAACAAGTACAAAAGCTCTTATTGGCTAAAAAGAGAAAGTGTAGACACCAGCTTTGATATAGGTAACTTTCAGATAGAAAAATTCACTCTACTCCTGCAGCAAATCGTCGAGTGTTTCATCAAGGCGACTCATGCCCCACTACGACGGTTGCGAGAGCAATTATGTGAACACTTGTTCACAGGCTTGTCGTAACTCTTAAGCAAATAAATTGCAAAGTCTTCTAGTAAAGAAAATTGCATCAGGTACTGACAGTTAACACTTGCGAGTGATTTGAGGGCAACGACGTATGCGCTATTCGAGCCAAATAGCGTGTGCCATGCCAATTAACCTACCTAGTAAACAACTAGAAGTCTCAGCATCACTGAAGACGTAGGAAATATGAGGGTTGGAATTTTAATAGCGGCAACTATTTATTTACAGGTCGTAGAAAATAGAGACGTGATTCAAAGTTTTACTGACCTTCCAAGTAGTAACCAACATTGTGTATAACCTGTTTCAGCAATGTGGAAATCGTAGGATACTCTTAGCAGTGCCAGTTGTGTTGACAGTTCGAGTGGCGCAGTGTATTGCACCACAACTTATTAGCAGTTCTGGAGCGAATGCCATGAAGTGTTTCCTTCAGTTTAGAAATCTAGTTGAGCTCATGAGGGTTTAATTCAGGGTAATGCAGTAGGTGGTGTAGCACTTAGCAGCCCCATCAGTCGAACAAATCAGTAACAGCTTGCACTGTACGCTCTTGAAGATTGTCCTGCAAAATGAAGGTCAAGTCCTGCAGACAGAGTCATCACTTATGTCTCTAAGCTGGTCGTTGGTTGTGTTCCAAAAATGAACAGCATAGAGACAGAAGTAATGACACATTCTGTAGGACCTGACCATCATTATGCAGGACAATGCTATATCAACTACTGCAGTCTCCTGAAGCCCCATCAGTCGAACGAATCAGTAACAGCTTGCACTGTACGCTCTTGAACATTGTCCTGCAAAATGAAGGTCAAGTCCTGCAGACAGAGTCATCACTTTTGTCTCTAAGCTGGTCGTTGGTTGTGTTCCAAAAATGAACAGCATAGAGACAGAAGTAATGACACATTCTGTAGGACCTGACCATCATTATGCAGGACAATGCTATATCAACTACTGCAGTCTCCTGACATAAGCCCTCGTAAGGTCAACTCGAATTCTAAACTGAAGGAAGCACTTCATGGCATTCGCTTCAGAACTGCTACAAATTCGTCAGCCAATAAACTGCGGCTCTCAAACTGTCGACACAACATGCACTGCTAAGAGTATCCTACGAATTCCATATCGCTGGCAACTGGTTATACACAATGCTGGTGGCTACTTCGAAGATCAGTAAAACTTTGAAACGCATATCTATTTTGTACGAGCTGTAAATTAAAGTTGCAAGGCTCGTGCATCAGACTGGTATTTAACAGTCCGCATCAATAATGCCACGAGAAAAGCAAGAATTTTCTCAAGGTAAAAGATTTGAAGCAAATACAGTTCCTATTAGAGGAAGAGAAGAAGTTAAGCGACAGCTAAGTACCTGCGATTGCACAGGCACTTTTCCAAACATACGAAGAGCGGACAGTACTACGAAGTCATCGGATACCTCAGGCACACTTTTCGGAACAATTCGGACCATATGATGAAGCGGCAAGGGTAGCCAGGCAAGGCACCTAGTCAATAGGTCACAGGGAAATACAAGGGTGCGGAGGTTATAGCGAAATGCATACCACCACTTGCGCAGAGCGGAAGTCATTACGTACCGTTGCAACGATAGTGTGCAAGACAAGCCGAAAGTTACAGTGGGCAATATCCAATGGATTTACGACAACATGAAAGATTGAGACGAAGAATGATCGGAAACAGAAGCGGCGGGGATTCTCAAATTTCGTAGGTACCATGACGAGGTCCGACAATGATCATTTCCTCACTATACTGAAGTTTCAGTATTTCATTGAAGGAAACTCACTGCATCGACGAACCTTCATTGATCAATTCAGAGTATCTCTACCAGAACATTAGACATTAGCACACAAACTAGGCTTTATATGCGCCCATAAGTCTGGAACAGTAGCAGAACGATGCGAAAGGTGGCAGCTACATGTCGATCGTATGAAGATATCAGAGAGAACTTTCTCGCATGCTACTGGTCTAGTGAAGAGCAGAATAGAGTGAAGTATGACCTATTACAAATTCCATACTTGAAGAATTCCGGTGCGAAGAGACCAGTGAAGTCTTTCGAAGCAACAGCAAGGAAAAACCAATGTTTAGATGTGCCATATAGCGATGGAGGACTAAATTGTGTACCATGAAGCTGTCACTAAAATACCAACAAGTCATTGGCAGGGCATGGGGGCAATGACGTGGAAGCGTTCAAAGGAATTTTGAGAGAACTGGTATTCATATTCTCGGAAGATGAGGCAAGAAAAAAAGCGAAACCCGCGTTAAAACTTGAATGAAAGAGCGCTGAAAGCGCCGGCGACTGCACGAAAGAATATCAGCTGTTAAGAACCGAGTTATAATTTCTCGCTGACAAGTGACAGTAGATTTCAACTAAGAGACGGTTATGGTTATGGGACTAGACTATGCTTATCCACCCAGGAATGACAATAATTGCTACAGGGGGAATAATAGCAATCGTAAGGGGTATTGGAGGACAAACAGAACGACAAATTTCCAGCAACGAAACCAGTATCGACAAGTTGAACGAAGACGGGAAGAACCGAAAGAAGACATTTAGATGAGGCCACCAAACCCAGATAAAAGTTCAAATTGATGAGAGAGTGCCCAAGTCAAGGAGAACAGTGCACCTATCTAGCCAAGCGCTAGTAGCGTAACGAGATAAATAAACGCTTTGGCACGAGAGATGACAGATGAAGGAATAGAATCACAGGGACCGAAAAAAGGCGAAACAGCGCAAACATTAGGTTGGAGATGAATTGATTGGAAAGATTTCGCAAAAAGCGGACTACCAGAGCAAAGAGAGGCAATCATAAGTGAAGTAGAACTAAGAGGTAAAGTAATAAGTATTGCAGAGTTATTTCATACTGAAACTAGGGAGAGGGATTCCAAGAGGATAACGTACCATCGAGACTGGTAATAAATTAGGAAATAGGATAGCAGGGATCAAACGAAGATAGTATAGCAACAACATCATGCTGGGAAGAAATGAACAGGGAGGATACCGACGAAGAGAAAGAACTACCAGAGGCAGGTACAGTAGGAGAAGAGAATAGAGACCAAGTAATAAGATTTGGCGAGTTATTTGAGGTTAAGACCAAGGAACTCTATGGGGGATAATGCGCAGTCAATGGAAGTTGAACATAAATCACAATTGGGCGCAGGTTCCAATGTGTACAGTGTTGGAAGTTACAGAGATATAATAAGGGCATTTAGATGTGATTATTTGGGAGTTTCCACGACGAAAGAAGAGGCACATGTATTTGACCTGAGGGAAGACGAAGTTAGATGTGTTGGAGAAGTTGTAGATGAGAGAAACTTAGTGGACAAGGCTTATCCGACAGGAGGTTTGAATTCACAGGTGAAGCTCTTGAAACGACTCACGTATAGTTCAGTAGAGGATGAATCAAAAGAGGGAAATGTGAAAGAACACAACAAACTGGTAGAAATTCAACCAGATGTGAAGGCAATGGTAGCAAAAGTCACAGTTATTGTAGTCACAAGCAGCGGAAATGAATAACTACGATTTCGGAGTGCTTATTTAACCAACGCAACGATAACGAAGATTTACTGATATTGAAAACGAAGAAGATTAAAGTGAAGGGAGCCCATAAAAAATCAGACTGCGGATGTCAATAAAAAAACAAGGTTAACTCTTTCATTCGAAGGCCAAAGATCGAACCCAATTTCCTTATTATACTGAAATTAATGATCGACATCATAATAGGTGCGGATTTTCTGAACCAACGAAACGCTGTGATAAACACGGGAAAGGTAGTGTCACTTCTCAGAGCACTAAGCTTTTCTTTGAGCCGGGGCTGTACAGTGTCAAACACAGGTGGAGGAGTAAGAGCCTTCCAGACCTAAGGAACGATGTCCCCCCCCCCCTGAAAAGAGAATGGTATAGACCGAAAGAACCAAGCCGAGAGTGGGACAGGTAAAAGTTTAGGACTTCTTCATGTAAGCTGTAGTAAAAGGTATGATGAATAATCGCTTATAGGCATTAGTATATAATATCAAAGAAGCCGTCAAGTGTGTTTCAGATAGGACATGACCAGAAGTCAGAGGAAAAGAAGGGACAGAGATATGAGGAATACCTTAAACTTTTACATGTAGGAATTAACATTGAAGTGTAGAGTTTTCAAAGGTGAAGGGAATAGATAACAACCTTAACAACACATATCACGACACCACACACAACAAATATAAGGAATCTTATTAGATTAAGTTATCAGGAAAAAATGAAATAAAACCAAATACAGAAATCAGAACTGCAATGAAGGGACAGGACGCCAAACGATGTAACTAATTTTGAATAGGCGTAAAATAAGGCAATAGTCATAAAGTAGATTAGAAGAAAAGATTTTTGTACTCAGACAATCGTCAAACGCACACCACGATGCAGTGGACGACAACTGAAAATGTATATGGGATGTGAATGGACGAGATCAACGATTTTCTACGATACGGATGTGCCGGCAAGGCCACGAGAAGGATGGCAACTGGTAACCAAGTAACCCATGTGCTTAACTGTGGTAGCAACCTTGCCACGATAAAAAAAGTACAAGGAGGGAAGATGGGTTTTGGATCAAGGCGTTGCGAAAATTCTCTTTCGACCGATGCTCAAGCCGGAAGGACCGCAGGGAACGATGGGTAGTAAAATCGGAGCCGCAGAGAGCGCGGAGAAAAATAAAAATGCCCTGCCGAAACCTCGGCATGGCTGAGGCACAATTAGACAGAAAATTACGTCTAAATTCCTGCTGTCGCCACCAGACTGCGATATTGTATTGAACTACAGAGCTAAAGGAAATTCAAACACTGCTGAACTACATGTCTCAATAACCAAGTAAAATACTGTCAAATGATAAACTTAATGCAATAATTAATCAATAATTTCCCACATTCTGACCAGACCAGAGACAAGATTCAAGTATGAAGAAAGTAAGATGCTTGGAATAATAGAAGAGTCCTGAGACTGATGTTTAAGAGAGAAGATGTGGGAAAAAATTCAGTGCAGACCTTTCCAAATACCCATCTTCTTGTAAACCAGTTGCCTGAGACATGATACAATCAGCAGTTGCTTAAGGAGACATATTCATATTTTAAAGCCAATAATCTATGAGACTACAGACTAAAACGTCCACATTGTTATGAGGGCCAAACCAATTTATGGCAAAATAATGTTGCAAAATTTGATTAAGAATGAACCTGTTCACCCAAAGGCTCGTATCTTACACAAGACCCTCAGATTTGTGGAAAGACATTCGTCGTTAATCACACGCAAGACCATTTGTAGACATTATGTGAAAGTAAGACAAAGATCAGTGTCACACAGTGTAACAGCTGCAAAAAGCACAAAAATTAACATAGGATTTCGATGTCCTAATATCGATTTGATGCAATTTACATCTCTCTACACATATATGTAAGACTCTAAATAACAACTGTGTAACAGTCTTCCCATAATCTTTGTTCCATGAGTCATGCAGGAGAAAACTCATTGTTAAGAAATGTTTTATATACTTATTGTTTTAGTTGGAATAATATTTTCAAAGAGAAACCTATATAAAGTGTATTGGTTAAGCAACAATTTTGTAAAGTCAGTTACGGTATTATTCAAGCATAATTATTAATGCAAACTTCTTAAAACCTGTATTGTCTATTAAAATAACACTTTTTCAAGAATAATATTTGTGTATGACCATTGTTTGTTACTATAATACTACTGAATTTTGCATACATCATTAATAGAAAGATTTAAAGTTTTGGAATGAGTAGGATTTCCTGAAGAATTATGGTTGTGCCTATGTTAGTCGTTAGAATCATATTTCTTTTGGAAAACAAGCAACAGAATGTAAACACTATTTTTGTATGATGTATAAAGTAATTTAACATTTGAGCTGATTTAAATTGTAAGTGGTTTAGGGAATAGCAGAAAAAGATAGATGTGTGAATCTCCTCATCTTCGATATAAAATCCAAAATACCCACAACACATTTAAATAAATAAGCAAAAGAAAGTGATCCAGTAACAATAACAAAATCATTGTCTTTACTTAAGGGATACAATTAACTCACTAAGAAGGTTAACTTTGTTAAAAATTAAAGTATACAAACGAATAGAATTAAAGGGAATATGCACTAGACCAAGTGACTGACCACTATTCAGTTCTTAAGAAAAAATATATTTTTGTCTCAAATATGGTCTAACCTCAGTGAAAAAAAATACCATGGAAGGGTGGTTATATGTAAGGTGTCAAACAAATAACACACCTTGCACTGAATTCCTGAAACAATTCCAGATAAATTGAAATGTCAGGTGGAATAGTTACATGAAATTGTATGAAGTTTATTGGTATGAAAATCGAATAAACAAACCAACATTTCGCCAATATAAACCTCTAATACGCACAATAGTAACTGCATGCAAGTAATTTCCCAAAACCAATGTATGATATGCAGTTCTTTGAAAATGAGGATTTTACAATGGCAATGCCCATCCCATGTTCTCCCGAAACCTTCACAGCAAGACATCACAAGCCACAATGAGATTCCACAGTCATTGCACAGGCAGCCGGTAAAAGCTGTCTTTATTCCTGCTTTCAATGACACGTCGGGAAGCCTTTCTGCAGGAATACAGCTGGAGATGACAGATAAACAGCTAGGAAAGCCCAACTCAAAACACAGGTAACGGTAACACACCAATTACAGAAACTCTAATAAACAACCATTTGTTGTAAAAGAAGTCAGAAAATCAGTCATCCTGACAGTGATGGCAGCTACTGACGACAAAATTTACACTTATGATAATTTGAACAACAGGAATGTCGTGTGAATAACAATATTTATCATGAATCAGAGACTGAATGAAAGACTCTGGTAAGATACGCAACAAAAACATCAAAGAAAGGAATGAGAAATAATTAATAACGGAGGTTAAAGATCAGATGGTAACTTGGCCAAGGATAACATTTACCGTATACCAGAGCTGTAGCCGCATCGAAAAGAGAGTTCGATGTGACTACAATGTAACTCGGAAATGGGAATGTTAGCTTCAGTTGCTATCCAGTCGCTCTGTAGTACTATGGCGCTAGTAGCAGGCTTGTAAGCGCTACTAGATTGTTTTGAGCTAATCGGAAGTTTGAAAGTTTTGTGATATAGACTGAAGCATTATTCAGAAGTCATACTAAAGCAAAGTCATCTTTACCGTCAGCAAGACAACGGGTTACGGAGATTCGCGACGAAGTTAAACTGTGTGAAATTTGTGATGGGACTTAGCGTTCGTGATACTGACTAAGCACCAACATTCAAGGGCAACGAAAAAAAAGATCGCAGACTGAGGAATAATTATTAGTCTCGAGTAGGTAACAAACAAACGCAAACACGAAGAACGTAAAATTGCGCCGTGTTGTCAGTTCTCGTCAACTACAGGATTACTGATGCAAACCACGCGAGGAGTTTGTGTTTTTCTCCTAGTTACAGGGTAGCGTTGTCGTGAGCGACGGACACCGTTCCACGTCTTTCCGACTGGGACAACCATTGCCGCCGCCTCGTGTCAACTCTAAGGAGACACAGACGTCACATTATTTTGCGAACAGGACGCGTGGCTCGACGACGCCAAACGACACAACGACGCCACCGCGACTCCAACGTGAGGGTCGACACTTCGTGTTTACGAGACATCTGCACACGTAGAAGAGGAACAGAGCAGGTCGTCGATCGAGACAGGGATATCGGCTGCCGGCAGTGACGTGAGCGGGGCTGCAACTACACGCAAACAGAGTACAAACAGTAATCACTACACAAAATATGTGATTATTCATGTCGGGTAGATTTCGTAACTTTACCCAATTGGTAATTGTGAGAATTTCATTGACGTGGTGTCAAGTAGATAGTAAGTTTAGTATTATGTAACAATTGTGGTTATAGCTAGTGTGGTACTAGTTGAAGGTAGTTAACAAAATTTACGTCATACCAAGAAGAGGTAGAAAGTTGCGTAGCGATTTCGAAAGAACTGTTCCGGTATCCAGTGATGAATTTAGTGAAGTATCAGACCACGAAGAAACAATAGAGCGACTGTCAACTTGCGAATAGAATCTTTTGCCTAGTCAGACAAAATTAACATCCCTATTGTATCTGACTCATGGTTAGAAAGTAAGGAAATAGAATCTGAGGGTAATAATTCCGATTCTCAGGAGCAAGCAGTCAATGAATACACGATAAATGTTACGCCAGCAGGGTCAGTAAATGTATGTGTCCTTAGTGCTATTCAGAGTTGGCAATAATCTCTTATGTTTTAAAGGTTGGCTTCAGCGCGCATACGCAAGCTAAGGAATCTCAGGTATTGTTGTCGCGCTTCGCAGTGCACGGATTAACTAGTGGCGGTTTTCGAGCCTGCTGTGGTGCGGACGTGTGTTGGACGAGGGGTCGTCGCCGAGCTGCCGTGCTGCTGTGTCCGCCAGCAGTGACGAAGGATTTGGTATTGAGTTGATATTTTTTATAATTTGCAGCGCGGTTATTAATTTCAAGAAAAGTGTTTGTGTATGTGCGTAACAGCAGACGGTAATTTTGATAATGATAGGAGTTGAATTCTTAAGGGAAACCATTGTTAGGCGAATGGATTAAGTATTGTTTTTGACATTGATTTCTTTTGTAATTGTCAAGGAATTGTTTCACTATGTATTTAATTGAGCAGTATTTCAGTCAGTCTCAAGAGTTTGATTAATTTGTAATATTCGTTTAATGCTACTGGAGGCAGATTTCCATACGAAGCGATTATTCAAAGAGCTTCTAGCGTTTGGTTCATTCAATGAGAAAGAATCGCTTTCAGAATATAGTTTTCGAGAAAAACGATTTACTTGTTTGGGTTATCATTAATCGAGTTTAGATTTGACCAAACTCTTTCTCTTGGATTATATGTAGTTGTAGTAAGCAGCACCAGCCGCAGCAACAGCAGGAGATGCCATACAGAACATGCATTGCTCTCAGCATGAATAATAGTTTCTTTAATGTTAATGTTAAAACAATAATAGCAAAGTTAACAAAAGTACAAGCACGAGATTTTCAATAGACAACACGAGATAAGAAGACAGAGCTCGCAACTTTCACCTGTCGACATGCCTGCCAGGATACTTTTTTTTTTTTTTAATAGATGAGTCGTAGTTAGATATGCTTCGTCTTTCTACTGTCAACTGCAAGCTTACGCAACAGCAATCATTAGTGGAGGCACAGCATTTTGATCGCTTGCGCAATGCTTTGTATTAACGCTAAATTTTATTTCAGCAGTTTTGTCTTTGAATTTGTTGGTGCATTGTGTAATAGTTAATTGAACAGTGGTATTTTTAGGATAGCGGTGTATTTTAGTGACATGTTTACGTTCGTATTGCGACAATGATGACGCGAGCACAAAAGACAATCGGACTGCGGAGAATCGGAATGTAGGTGATAATTTGCCAACAATGCTTGATGAACAACTGTGTGCTACACGCCACTTAGAACATGACAATACAGTCACGCAAACCGAACTCAGTATGAGAAATTCCATCCTTTCTTCCGCCACAAAAGTGCAGAGTAATTTTGTTTTCCCCGCTTTCGGTGGAATTCGGGTCAGGTTGTCACTCCGATAGAGAGGAGTAATTTTGCCTTTCGTTCTGTTAGTGGAAATGCCAGTACTGTTTGTGCTTTAACAGAGGAAGAGTAACGTTGTACTCCCTGCCCACCCGTAATGATGATTTACAATTTACTGTGTAAACTCACTGAATTTAGCGGCAGACAGGAGAGTAAACTCACTGAATCTAATGACAGACAGGAGAGTAAATTCACTGACTTTAAAACAATAATGCAAAGAATTTCAAATCGCTTCAGAACCAAATTAACGAGAATTTCACATTGTTTCAGGGGAAGGTGATTGATAAATTAAATAATACATTTGAAGAAATGACCAGTCAGTTGAAAAGTCAGGTACGTGAAGAATTCAAATTAGATATTAATAATCGTGTATCCCGACTTGACCACGTACAAAATGTTGATATTGTTGAAATGAAACGACAGACGTCACAACAAGAACTGCAAGTAGAGGAATTAGCGAAAAATGTTGAGCCATTGCAATTATAGGCCACCAATGAAGTTTCAAAGATAGAAACTCAAATAACGACAGTAGCTAAACAGGTAATTGAATTATCCATGAAAGTGACGGAACTGAGTAGCGGGTTAGATACGAGGTCAGATGACACTCAGCCGGATACCGAAGAATTTCAGTCTCTGCAACGTTTAAAACAAGGGCAGATGACAATTAATCAACAAAACAAACGTGAAGCAAAAAATATACAGGAACAGCTTGCCAGCATCGAAGAAAAGATCGATCACAGCAATGACACTGGTAGATCTGATAATTACGAAAATGGTAACGACAATACCGCGATAATTATGGAAATGCTGACCAGTATTCTCGTGAATATGACACGTTTGTGGGACGTAATGAAGGAAACGTGAGTCATCCTGTAAAAGAAAACTCAGTCGCTAAGAAAAATTACGAGTTTGACTATAAGCATATACTCACAGTTATGAAATTTAAAATTTTTCGGAATGCTAGTCATGAAATCCATCCTCGAGAGTGGTTACAATAATTTGACTATTCTTTACCACCAACATGGCCAACTGGCCACAAACTGGAATTCATTTGCAGTTATCTTGAAGGAGAGCCTGCAACAAGAACGCGCTCAATAGTACGTGAATGTCACACATATGGTAGTTTTTATCACGCATTCTTATCTGCTTACTGGTCAGAGACTACACAAGATCGTGTAAAACATTACATCATTATGATGCGAAGTTATGAGCAGTCGAAATTTTCAACTCCAATGCAATATTTTGAAAACATGATGCGCATGAACAGATATTTAACGAATCCGTACAGTCAGTCGGAATTAATTCGTATCTGATTGACAAAACTGCCGATCAGATTACGCCACATAATTTTGGCGGGTAGGTGCAAAGATGACTTGGAGGCATTCGAAGCTCTTTTGCAAGAATTAGAATTAGACAACTATAGAAAAAACACACAAAGAGATAATAGTAATTAGTACTGGGAAAATAATAGTCCGTGGCGTGACTGTAAACGCGTATGGAAATCGGACGAATCGCACGAGTACAGGGCGGAAGAAGACAGGCGCGATATGCGACATCAACAGTATAACACAGATCATAGACGCCAGAGAAATGATTCTTGTGATCATAGGAACTGTCAGTACAGTGATAAAGATTGAGGACCGCGAGAGCAAAGGCGTTATGAAAATGACAATTATTGTAGAAGGAATTGTCGCGATAGAGACAATCGAAATTGCCGCGGACACGCAAATTGCAATTCGGAACGTGGTGCTCGTGCAGAATACAGAGCATCGACGCCAAGTGATAATTATGGTCATAACAATTATGAGAAGGGGACAAATCAAAATTGGCAGGGTCATAGAAATACCAATTTAGAGCGTGACGACATTGTAAAAATCAGACCACCCTACCCAACCAATAATTCGTGACAACACGAGCCGGCACAACAATGACTAACAACAACGACTACAAACGAACCGATTGTAGAAGCGGAAAGCTGACACACAAATTATGTCAACTTTGTTGGACTGGAGGACATTAGAGACACATTATTACAAGAAAATGACAACAGCGAAATTATGTAGGAGATATTGTACTTTCAGCTGTACTTGATTCTGGCCGTGTGAATGTAATTAGCGAGACAATGTTTAAGAAGTGTGAACAGGCATCTGTTTGTCCAACCTAGCCATTATTAAGGACGAAATAAAAGGGATTCATTAAAGGAAAGTGTGTAGACACACGCAATCAGACTTGTTTAGTTTTCGGGTGGCAAGGACACGAGGTTTCTACAAATTTCTTAGTAGTCCCTCTTTTATCAACAGAGATGATTTTGGGTATGGAGTTCCTACGTGAATACAGAGTAATGTTAAACTTTTAGTAATGCTGAAGTCTTATTACAAGTAAATCAAATGTTAGTCATGCTTAAATTTCAAGGATGGCTAACAAAGAAGGATGAGAAAGTTAATTATCTGCGTTTTCTCTTTCCGCTTGAGGCACAACAATCACTGAATTTCTCTAATAGTTGCACAGATAACATCACTACGTTTTACTATGAAACAGAACAACCCATTAGTACAGAACAATTAATTAAAAGGAACGTTTACCGAGACGAAGTAGATGCTAATGCAGGCACTGATGAGTTATATGAAATATTACAAACAAATTGTGAAGCTTTTTCTCACGAAACAGGAAAAATACGTAAGTTTCTTTATGAATTCAAGGTCAAGGAACATAATAAATTTTTTGTACCACCATACGTCATCCCACTGGCATACAGAGACAAAGCCAAACAGGAAATACAATCCATGTTAGAGCAGGGAATCATCGAACCTGCTGTGAACTGCACGTTATACTCAATCTTCTCATCCAAAATAATTTTGTAAATAGTAGGCTTCCATCGGAAGACACGATGTATCCTAAGACGAGGCATGCTGCCGACTGTGCGTCAGCTACCGGAAACACGCTATTTATAGACAACACGTGACTCAAGGTCACGGACGCAGAATAATTTCGACTGCGGCGGTGTACTTATCCCACTGTCGCGGTGAGGAGCTCTAGTCAGCGCGACGGCAGCTGGGCGCGGCTGGCACGTGGCCATACAGGCGGGCAGCCTAACTACAAGGGGCCCAAACTAACGAGATAAATCAAGAAATGAGTAACTGGGATGTTTGGGATGAGTCATTCATACTGGCCCAACAGGTTTCTTTTTCCTGTCATATGTTTTAGTAAAATAAATGAAACAGTCCATTACACATGGTTAAGAAAAGGGATAATTCCATTAGAATGGTTCTTGATTCCAGACAAATTAATCCAACCTGAAACCGATAGACCATAGACACTAGATGAACAACAGCAAAAATTCCATAGAGTGAAGATTATGTCATCTTTGGACTTACGAAATAGTTTTGGGGAAATAGAGTTAAATCTGAGATGTAGGAAATACACAGATTTCCTCTGTTTTGGAAACTGTTACCAATTTCGAAAATTGACATTTGGTCTCAACGTTTCTTCAGCTGCATTTATCCTTGGTATGAATACAATATTACCGACACACTTAAAAGACAGGATCACCACTTATGTTGACATTTTGGCCGCAGAAAATGCATGGACAAAACAAAGTCAAGTAATAAGTGAATTATTACAAACATTTCAGGAACATGGCATTACAGTCAAATTAGAAAACTCGGCTTTTGGTAGAACACAAATCCAATTTCTTGGCCTCATTCTTACAACAAAAGGCATTCTACCTGATCCAGAAAAATTAAATGCAATCAAAGAAATGCCCTACCAACAAACAAGCGACAATTAAGAGAATTTTTAAGATTAACAACTTTTTATAGTCGTTTTATTAGCCTACAAAGTTTGTCAACACCTAGATTATGTCAACTAACAGGTAAGAACACAGTTTGGGACTGGGATCATGTTGCTCAAACAGAGTATCACGATTTGAAAACTGCACTACTGAATCCAACTATATAGTCACATCCTGATTTATCCTTTGATCTGGACTTGGTATCCATTTGCTCCAAGAAGTTGTGGAAAATGGATTTCTTACTAGGAAAAGTATAGCTTTTGAGAGTCAAGTGTTAACAAAATCGGAATGCAACTATTCAGTTATGGAGCTGGAAGCATTAACCATAGTACGGTCGTTCGATAAATTTCGTTCCTATCTGTAAGGCAAGCACACAAAAGGGTACACCGACCATCGGGCGTTACAATTTCTCATGTCAGCCAAATTAAATCACGACCGTTGGGCTTTGTTTCTTCAGCATTTTAACTTCACTGTTATATATATTCCAGGTTCACAAAACATCATTGGTTATGCGCTTTTACGAGCACCTGTTGGTTTAGCTCAAAGTAACGAGGACGATTGCCTATAAAATAATTACATCTTACTCTACATGCAGAAGGTTGCTTTTGAAAACTTCATTTCATCCTCATTAAGTGACATTGCTCGTGAACAAGAAAGTAATTCGATTTGGAAGGATATAAAAAGGAAGTGGTAGATTAAGTCACATCCTGCTATAAGACAGTTTTATATCATACATGATAAAATCTTATTCATACGCAGACGTCCTGACAGTCATTCTTGGGTTTTATGCATACCAGACGAAGTTGTAAATAAACTCATTTGGTACACACATCTCAGTTATGCCCACTTTGATGCGAAGAAATGTTTTAAAAAATTTCAAGACACATGTTATGTTTACAAAATGGAAAAGAGAATCCGTAAAGTCCTGGCAATATGCAAGTTGTGTTAGAAAGCAAAACCACCAACAGTGACACACAGGACACATTATTTCCAATCATCTCAGTCAAATGAAAAGAGATGGCTGCCGTGGACATCTTTGGACCAGTAATTCATATGTTTTCGTAGCTATTGAGCTTACTTCGAAATTTTCTCATTCACATCTTTACGAAAAGCTACAGCAAAATCAGTTTCTACAGCACTCGTGAAGAATTTCATGAAGGAAGTAGGGCATGTTGACAAGGTGATTTCTGACAATGGCACACAATTCCATTCCAACAGTTGGCTTAAAGCCTTGAGACGGAGGAAAACTAAAGGATCACGTTTTATGCCATCATGTAACCCATTAGTACGTATCAAGAATGAGTTAGGTAAACTTTGCAGATTGTACTGCCATCGCCAACATAGAAACTGGGACATACATTTAACCGATTTCCAAAACATTATTAATAAACTATCTAATGATACCACTACCCTGCCTCCACTGCTTGTGTTGAAAAATACACTCCTGGAAATGGAAAAAAGAACGCATTGACACCGGTGTGTCTGACCCACCATACTTGCTCCGGACACTGCGAGAGGGCTGTACAAGCAATGATCACACTCACGGCACAGCGGACACACCAGGAACCGCGGTGTTGGCCGTCGAATGGCGCTAGCTGCGCAGCAATTGTGCACCGCCGCCGTCTATGTCAGCCAGTTTGCCGTGGCATACGGAGCTCCATCGCAGTCTTTAACACTGGTAGCATGCCGCGACAGCGTGGACGTGAACCGTATGTGCAGTTGACAGACTTTGAGCGAGGGCGTATAGTGGGCATGCGGGAGGCCGGGTGGACGTACCGCCGAATTGCTCAACACGTGGGGCGTGAGGTCTCCACAGTACATCGATGTTGTCGCCAGTGGTCGGCGGAAGGTGCACGTGCCCGTCGACCTGGAACCGGACCGCAGCGACGCACGGATGCACGCCAAGACCGTAGGATCCTAGGCAGTGCCGTAGAGGACCGCACCGCCACTTCCCGGCAATTTAGGGACACTGTTGCCCCTGGGGTATCAACGAGGACCATTCGCAACCGTCTCCATGAAGCTGGGCTACGGTCCCGCACACCGTTAGGCCGTCTTCCGCTCACGCCACAACATCGTGCAGCCCGCCTCCAGTGGTGTCGCGACAGGCCTGAATGGAGGGACGAATGGAGACATGTCGTCTTCAGCGATGAGAGTCGCTTCTGCCTTGGTGCCAATGATGCTCGTATGCGTGTTTGGCGCCGTGCAGGTAAGCGCCACAATCAGGACTGCATACGACCGAGGCATACAGGGCCAACACCCGGCATCATGGTGTGGGGAGCGATCTCCTACACTGGCCGTACACCTCTGGTGATCGTCGAGGGGACACTGAATAGTGCACGGTACATCCAAACCGTCATCGAACCCATCGTTCTACCATTCCTAGACCGGCAAGGGAACTTGCTGTTCCAACAGGACAATGCACGTTCGCATGTATCCCGTGCCACCCAACGTGCTCTGGAAAGTGTAAGTCAACTACCCTGGCCAGCAAGATCTCCGGATCTGTCCCCCATTGAGCATGTTTGGGACTGGATGAAGCGTCGTCTCACGCGGTCTGCACGTCCAGCACGAACGCTGGTCCAACTGAGGCGCCAGGTGGAAATGGCATGGCAAGCCGTTCCACAGGACTACATCCAGCATCTCTACGATCGTCTCCATGGAAGAATAGCAGCCTGCATTGCTGCGAAAAGTGGATATACACTGTACTAGTGCCGACATTGTACATGCTCTGTTGCCTGTGTCTATGTGCCTGTGGTTCTGTCAGTGAGATCATGTGACGTATCTGACCACAGGAATGTGTCAATAAAGTTTCCCCTTCCTGGGACAATGAATTCACGGTGTTCTTATTTCAATTTCCAGGAGTGTAAACAACCACCAGATAAGATAAAGCAATTAGTAGATTTCCGTGCATAGCGACGTTTAAGACACCGTGATGTGTTAAGTATAGCATTACAGAAGATCAAGAAAGATGCAGACAGAGAAAGAAGCTGCATAATCCACTAGTCAACGTCAAGAATTTCCAGGTACGGCAAAAAGCGTTGCTTAGATCACATCGACTATCTCATAAGGGGTAATATTTTAGTAGGAAGTTTTTCTTGGTGTATTTAGGACCCTTCGGTATACGACACATTGCACACACAAACGCTGTGGAGTTTGAGACAATACGAGAACATAAATCGCGAGGTCTTCATCAGTTACCACACATCAAAATTTTTAAGCAATAAGGCCCTAGGGGGTACACTGATCTTTAGTAAATATATGTTTGGCGAGAATAGGTGCCCCAGCCGTTATAGTATATTCTAGTATATTCTTCCGATTTTAATTTTCAGTACTGTTTCATAATCTTTGACTAACCTGTTTATCTATTAATCTTTTACTATCAATCTATCCTGTATGAAAGACCAAGAATGAATGATTATGAATGATTTGTATTGTTTGAGAGAGTGAGAACTTTGCAAAGGGACATTTCTGACAAGAGGATTATACCACCTGTTGACATCTTGTGATTGTTCACTGAAACAATGAAATTTTCGAGACTTATTTGAAGGAAAACGCGAGAAATAAGTATATACGTTTTTAGGGAGAAATAACATGAAATAACAAAAACTGTTGACATTATCTTCAGGTACAAAATAGTGTATAAAGGGCTCTGAATTAAGAAGGTATGTTCGATGGGCCGTACTATAATTAGAAAACCTTCGAATGGACACTTGTTCTGATTTATGAGGTAGTTTGAAGAGTGATGATTTTTCCCAGGTAACGCGTATTAGGATACATGGACCACTCATGAAAAGTGTGACACAATGAGGAAGCACTTTGCAGACATTTATAGAACAAGAGAAGGTAAGAAAGACACAATTCTAAACGAAGAAACCCACAACGGTATTCTTACAAGGAAGATATAGCTTATACACATTTGCGCAAAATTTAAGTCACAGTAATGTTAAGGTAGAGTACACACTTACTTAAAAACCTTGTCATGGTAAAGTTAAGACATAGCTATGAGTTACGAAAGGAGTTCTGATACAAATACACAGCAAAGTGTTGAATTATGTGATGCACGAGTGCAAAGAACATTTTATGCTCTGTGGAATTGTGGAATGGTAAGAAAGATATTGTTGTTTCTGTTCTTATTGTTGTTAAGACTTACTTTATTGTATTTCTTACAGGAAACATGATCTCCATTGCAGGAACGAAAGCACTTAACGTGACGTAATTTTGTACAGTAGACGATATTTTCAGATCGGAACGTAGCACGCTTACCATTAAGGGTCGCGAGAAGAAAGACGTTCCAGAAACAGTCGGCTGTGGAAAAAAAAACCCTGAGCTATGACCTAGATAATTATGTCGTTCATTTAACGGTTTCTTTTCTCTTTCCAGAGTAAAATGACTCTTACGCCAAGAGGCAAGAGTATCTGCCATATTTTATGAATGTGTAAATAGAAGTGTAAAATAAGCCAATTTAATATTTATATTCTGTTTTTCAATTTCATGATTGTCATTTAGTGATGCAGTACCGATTCTAGCACGAGGTTAATAGGAAGAGGATGATTTTTCTCTTGTCATGTCATAAATTTATTTCCTGTCATCTTGATGAATAAACCATTTCTTTCAGTTTCTACTGGATAGGTGGAGTGGTTTTGTGTGTTGTATTTTCTAAATAATCTATTTTTATTATGTTCTTTGTAGGTTATTTCTTTATCTTGTTGTTTGTGACCGTCCAAGGTATGGCCACACAGATTCATATCAAGACTAGGGAGGCGTCCAAACACAGACAATGAGGACTCCATATAAATACTATTGACACCTTATACCAAGACACTGACGTTTGCCATCAGAAATATTGACAGTCATTACAAATTGATAATTATAAATTTGGTATAACTTAGTAATTAGAGTGTGAAAACTTCTGACGGAAAATCACGTAATTATTGACTAAACTTTTTATATATTCATGAATTGATTTGGTAAGAAGTTGGCTAGACTTTTTCTAAATGATTCTGTAACTTTTATTGTATATAATAGCATCACTATGGAATTCCTTATCTATTTGTAGGATTACTTAAATATTTTATAACCAAAATGTATACAACAATTATTGTAGCAAATATTGTAACATTCTTTTTCATCATCACTAGTAATGTAAAAATTGAATGTAATTAGAGTTCGATGGCACTGGATTTATGCCTGGCAATTAAAATAATATTTTTTGTTTGGTGCCACATTTGTAATGATCCGTGGTCATAATCAGATCTTTGGCACTGTTATTGGCCAAACTAATCGTAAGAATATTAACTTGCCACCATGGGGTGAGCCTCACATTATGACTGAATTTTAAAATACAAATCTGTGATTGCAGTGGCAAGAAATGTAAAGGAAATTGACTTTGCTACCATGCGGTGAGCCTCACATTATTGATGACTTGAGATATATGCCACAAATCTGTAATTTCTGTGGCAATAGAGTGAAAGGAAACATTTAAATGAGCTCAGAGCTCACATGCCTGTTTATATCATATGACATTCCTTGCTTAATTTCTGTAATTAGGTTAGAGAATCTATTTTCTATATAATATGACGTTTCCAGTATAAAGAAATACTCGACCGAGACTTGTACCGCATACATTTGAGGAGGTACTTATGGAATAACGCAGTTACGTGTGGTTGTCAGTGCACACAAGGTCTTTGAGTCTGCCAACACTGTCAAACTGTGTCATCCTGAGAGAATGGACGTTACGTATGGTTGTCATGGACACAAGGTCCCTGAGTCTGCCTACGTTGTCAAACTGTCTCACCAGAGGAAAATTTGATTTCAGGTGTGGTTGTCAGTGGATAAGAAGTTCGTGAGTCTACCTACACAGTAAATTAACTGATGTTGGAATATTAGTGTTGTTATCAGTGGATATTAAGTCCCAGAGTCTACTGCACTTATAATATGTAGACCTGGTTTCTTTTGACCAGAGGGAATTGCGAGCAAAAAAACATAAAATGTCATGTAGTCAGACCACTACTGAATAATGTCATGGAAAGGTAAGTGCCAAAATGCAGAAAACAAAATATTATTTTTTACTGGTTATTACATTATGTTAGCTCATTGAAGACTATTCAATGCTTAAGCAGTTACTGTTACACACCTGTTAAAACTTATATGATCTTTTTTATCTACTTATGTAAGAAACTTCTCTATTTCCTTTGATGTTTTCTTATTACATACATACTAGGCTAGCAACATTTTCATATTATTTTTGTAAAAGGAGCCATGTTTTCTCCTTTCCAATCAATTAGGCAAGCAACATTTCTGCCATTTTGTATAAAATTTTAACATTTTTCTCTTGCCTATATGCCATGCAAGGAAATTGTCGTCGCTTTCTAAAAACAATTTTACTTAGACGCTAACGAAGAAATACTTTTAGTCATTGGATATAAATTATAACATTTTTTCTCTTTGCCAAATTTTTTCATCGTTTTGAAAAACATTTTACTGTTAGTTCCTTGCCAATATGTTATGCAAGAAGCACCCCATAAAATTTTTAAAAATGAGGTTGGGGGTTATGAGAGTTGGCGATACTCCCTTAGGATTGTAAGGTTGGCTACAGCATGTATACACAAACTCTGGAATCTAAGACATTGTTGTCGCACTTCGCAGCGCACGGATTAACTAGTGGCAGTTTTCAAGGCAGAGTAGGAGCCCGCCTGCTGCGGTGCACACGTGTGTTGGGCGAGGGCTCGTAGCCAAGCTGCCGTGCTGCTGTGTCCGCCAGAAACGACACAGGAGTTGGTATTGAGTTGATATTTTTTATAATTTGCAGCTGGCTTATTAATTTAAAGGAAAGGGTTTGTGTATGTGCATAGCAGCAGACGGTAATTTTGATAATGATAAGAGTTGAATTCTTAAGGGAAACCATTGTTAGGTGAATAGATTACATATTGATCATTGTCATTGATTTCTTTTGTTATTGTCAGGGAATTGTTTCACTATATGTTTAATTGAGAAGTATTTCAGTCTGTCTCAAGAGTTTGATTAATTTGTAACGTTGCTTTAATGCCACTGGAGGCAGATTTACATACGAAGCGATTATTCAAAGAGATCCTAGCGCTTTCTTAATTGAATGAGAATGAATCGCTTTCAGAATATAGTTTTTGACAAAAAGGAAAAACATGTTTGGGTTATCATTTATAAGGATTATTGACCATGTAGATAAAATCAATGAAAGTGTCAATACTTTTACAGAAAAGTTTGGGGCAGTTTCTGAAAAGTTTGATTCCTTAGCTGATAATAACAGCTGTATTACGGAATGAATAGAGGGATTAACTGGTCGTTTGAATGATTTAAAGACACATTCGTTAAGTAATGTGGATTCATAAATGTTAGATCAGACTAGAAAACTAGAAGAAGATCTATCTGAATGGATAGAGAACAAAACAGTAGAAATTGACGGAAAGCTGCGTTCATCTAATGAGAGCGAACAAAAACAAGTACAGGGACAGGTGACGACCCATAGTTCTCTGATAGAGAACTTTGTAACAGAATCAGCAGTTAGTATCTCTCGGTCATCCGAGCAACCGTCAGGAAGCAATTCCCAGGAGGAAAACGAACAAAAAGGCCCGCTAGTGCAACATAGCACTTATGTAGGTGAACCGCGGGAAATGAACAGCCAATCAGACGAGGAGCATGATCCTTACGTTCAGAGAGGATGCATTTCGTCATTAAAAGTAAAACATAGTATTTTCAAAAGCTGACAGTTTCCTACATTTTCGAATGAAATGAATAACATCAACTCCACAGCATTATAAATTCCTTTAAAAATAATATTTCCCTGAAGTTGGACGGAGTATGATAAATAACAGTTTATAGTATCGAAAATTGTAGGAGAAGCAGCGTTATGTGCCGCTGAAGTCAGCGAGACCTGCCACTCATATTCTGAATTTGGAAGATTATTTCTAGCTAAATATTGGTCCTTAAGTAAACAAGAGAAACTGCGGAAGGAGTGCACCAACCACAATTTTACAACTCGAAAAGGAAACAATTCGGCAGTATTTTCAGTGATATTTGATTAAGACTCGTTATTGGGCCGAAACGATTTCGAGTAGAGAAGGGATTCGAATATTGATGGGCAGGCTACCTTTTAATATTCGAGATAAACTAATTCATGTTCCCAACACTGAGAGAGAACAATTCTTATCAGTAATCATTTCTATCGACGTGCTGATGGGGGATGCTACACAGTGGCATAGTAATAAGGATAAATGTTGATATTCTAGGAATAACTCTAGTAATAACAACTGGAACAGTGGAAATCAAATTAACAGTCATATTCCAGAGTTAAACCGAAATAACGGTAATACTAAGAGCAGTAATGACCATTTAGATGGCGGACAAAAGAAAAATCGTAATGGGAACATTATATGCCAAAGGGAATTTTGTAGGAAATAATAACCAAGTGCCTGGAGTGGGAGGTTTTCAACGAGTTAACGTCGTAACTACCAACAGGAAAAGAAAGTATGGGTGGCGGAAATCGTTGAATAATCATTGTTGTGAAGATAGCAGTAGGAGTAATGGCGTTCCTATTGAGCCACAGAATAAATCGAATTGGGGAAATTGTCCGATGCACAATGTAAGTTACGGAAACTGTAATAATAGAGGTGCATCTTCTGGTTCCAGCAGACCCATACCGTTATCAGATGGAAGAGGTGATGTTCTGGACAATCCATAATCATGATAAAGAAATAACCTACAAAGAACATAATAAAAATATATTATTTACAAAATACAACAGACAAAACCACTCCACCTGGCCAGTAGAAACTGAAAGAAATATTCTATATAAATAAATATAAATATAAATATAAATATAAATATAAATATAAATATAAATATAAATATAAATATAAATATAAATATAAATATAAATATAAATCAATATTCTTAATATTAGCTGTGGTGTTTTCATAACTGCGTTAGATATAGTGCTCGAAACAGATTTACTAGAACATGTCTCTGTATATGTAGACGACTTACTTACCACCACAGAGACCTGGGATGAACACATCGAATTAATAAACCGTCTATTTTATAAATTCCTTGAGTATGGGGTCATGATTAATTTTATCAAAAGCCTAATTTGGTAAAAACCAAATAAAATTCTTAAGGTATATTGTGACCCAGAAGGGATTATACCAAACCATAAAAAGTGGGATGCAGTAAAAATTGTCCGTATCCACAAAAAATGCAATTAAAGCCTTTTTGAGGTCTTGCGTCTTTCTTTAGAAAGTTTGTGTCACAACAATTATTCAATAAAGATTGTCTGTTGCAGTTGTTAAGGAAAAATATTTCTTGCTGATGGTCAGAATCTTGTAGTAAAGCTTTTGACGACTTTCGCCATGCTCTCATTAATGCTCCATTGTTGCATCATCCACAAATAGATAAAGACTTTTACATAGCGACAGATGCAACAGAGGCAGGATTAGGTGGTTCCCTATTCCCAATGGAAGATGTAGAAACTATAAATATTATGGCCTTTGCTGGCCGAAACTTATCATGTTGCGAACGATCGCGCAGCACAAGTGAGCTGGAAGTGCTGGCAATTATCTGGGCAGTTAAAATTTTCTGATATTTTGTATATGGAAAACGAATTGTGATCAGTTCTGACCATAAAGCAGTGACGTTTTTGAAGACAAGTAGAATGCTACAAGGCCGACTAACACCTCGGGCTATATTGCTACTAGAATATGACATAACTTTAAAGCATGTTAAGGGTAGGGATAATGCTATCGCTGACGCCTTGTAAGGTTACCAACAACAAAAGTAGATAAGGTGGGAGAAGAACGGGTAACAGATTGGAAAGTGATGATGTTCGATGCACTTCCGTATGCAAAAGAAATCAACGAAATGTGTTCTTAAATAGGACAAATGTAGAAATTAGATGACAAATGGAAAAAAATTTGGCGTGACGTAAAAGATGAAACTCGTGGTAAAGGCAATAATCATTACCAAGTGCAAGTAGGTGTATTATTTAATCATAGAAGTCAGAAGGATGAGTGTAAGATGAGTATCCCCTCACGGTGTACTGAGACCTTACTATGGTTCACACATGTAAGATGGGGAGCTTACAAGTATGTAATGAAATTGCCACAACTATATTTCTGTCTAGGTTTATTGAAAAAATCTCAGGAGATACTCAAGTGATGTCAGTCAGTTATTGTATCAAAGGTGTATTACATGCCATAATACAAAGAAACCCTGGGTTTCGTGTCATGTGATACCTGTGGGCTGTTTCCCATAGCCAAAGGAAATTTTAAACATGTATTTGCCATGTATTATCTATTCAAGAAATATGTGAAGCTATTACCCTTGTGAACAACTAATGTAAAACTCATGCTGAGAAATTTTACATATGATTATTTAATGAAAGTAGGGAAACTGAAATTGCTTATTTCAGAAAATGCATCATATTTTAGAAGAGAAGTGTGGAAGGATACAATGAAGACATGTGGAATTTCTCATGTATTCATTGTCTGCTTTAATCCGCTAGGAAATCCTATCGAATGGTTGAATAGAATTTAATACATTTATAAAAACTTATGTACCTAATCTACATCATAGGTGGATCCGATTAGTCGAACATTTTGAAGAGATGTAAAATTAATTACCACACATATCAACTGGATATTCTCAAATGAGATCTTATTTAGTAAGCAAAGTAATAATAATGGGATTGCTAATTTACCACTTTTGCATAATAAACCAAAAGATCGTAATGAAGTTACATAAAAAGGTATATTTAAAATTAAAACATAAAGCAAATCTTAGAAAAAGTCAATTTGACAAAAAGCTAGGTTTAGAATTAATGTATAAAGTTGGTCATAGTGTTTTATTAAAAATCATCTAAAATTTTCAAAGATAAGGAAATTAAATCAAAAATGGTGTAATTTGTATAAAGGACCATATACGATTATTAAGATACCACATGAAGAAGTTAACTGCTGGAAGATGAAGATACTAAAAAGAAAAGGGGGTGTACACTCATTTAGAGGTAAGGAAAGATTTTAGTTGACTGAAAGTTTAGATTTAAGTATGCAAACTAGGATAAGTCATAAAACAGGAATACATTACAACTGTGTATGAATTTTTCTATATAGAATTAGTAGACAATTCTTACAACAATTAAGTATTGTTTAGTGAAGTCTTCAAGAAAGATTTCGAGGTACAAGTTCATAATCATCATTTTGTTCATTGAAAGTTTATTAAGTAGCATAATTATGCATACATTTTATGTAAATGTTTGCTGTTGATATTCATATGCTAAATTGCCTCTACATGTTGTGTTATCAACGAGGCATCAATTAAGATAGAGTACGGGAGCACAATGAAACATCTTACCACAATCATTCGGCAATAAGGAAATTTCTTTAAAACGAAATCACTTATTTTGAGTGGGGGAAAGATGAGAGACGATTACAGGAGAATGTAAATGGATAAATGAACAAATAATACTTGAGAATAAGGAAAAAAGTAACTGGTATTGAAAAATTCATAGACTGGTGCCGATATGTAGGATGTTGTTCTTGTGCATAGGCTGCTAGTACACATGTGTTGTGACGATAGACTAGTCATTATTACCGAAATGCAGAGACGATGTGCAGAGTGAACATTATAAACTGCCATAGTAATGTGTAATTTCATGTTATGATTGATGGAGCAGAAGAACCTGGCTTCGAACCAGGCCATGTTTGCAGCTAGCATTGTCTAGTGCAGATGCAGCGTCAGTGGGTCAATTCACCGAAAATAAAATTGGAAACGATTTACTCATAAGACATGAACCTTAATTTCAAATTATTGTACAAAAAACATTGTAATGAATAAAATTTTGTATGTATGTGTGTGAATGTTAGTGCCAACAATAGAAACGAGGACTTTACCGTATTAGGGACGGTAAAGCGGTAAGAAACATACCCACTTCATAGTCCGGGGGCATGTGTAGCACCCGAATTAGAGAAACCATAATGAACGACCCTTTCTTATAAAAGAAGTATGAAAATCAGTCATCGTGACAGTGACGGTAGCTACTGACGACAAAATTTACATTTATGATAATATGAACAACAGGAATGTCATGTGAATAACAATATTTATCATGAAATAGAGACCGAATAAAAGAATCTGATAAGATACGCAACAAAAACATCAAAGAAAGAATTGAAAAATAATTAAAACCGAAGGTTAAAGATGAGATGGTAAACTGGCAAAAAGATAACATTTAGCATAGAAGAGAGTTGTAGCCGCACCGTAAAGGAAATTCGATTTGACTAAAAAGGGAATGTTAGCTTCAGTTGCTATTCAGTCGCTCTGTACTACTATGGTGACAGTAGCACGCATGTCAGCTAATCGGAAGTTTCAAAAAGTTTTGCGATACAGACTGAAGCATTGTTCGGAAGTCATATTAAAGCAAAGTCATCTTCACCATTAGCAAGATAACGGGATACAAAGATTCGCGAAGAAGTTGAACTGTGTGAAATTTGTGATGGGACTTAAGGTTCGTGATACTGAATAATTACGAACATTCAAGGACATAGAAAAAGAAAGATCGCCGAGAGAGAAATAATTATTAGTCTCGAGTAGGTAACAAACAAATGCAAACAAAAAGAACGTAAATTTGTGCCGAGTTGTCAGAAGTTGTCGTCAGCGACAGCATTACTCATGCAAAAGGAAGCAATTTCCTGAGTGAGAAATCGGTGATCGTGCTAAGTGTAGGGACTATTAATTTCAAGGAACAATAAAACTGAATTCAAACTTTAATTTTTCGTGTCGCCTACATAATTAAATAGACATTATCATGTGTGTTACTAAAAATTAAATGACTATTAGAATATTAAGAAGTGAAAAGTGGATATTTAACAGTGAACAATTATCGATTTGTCCCAAGATTACGACGCATTCTGAACATTGCTTAAGTATATGTTACTTAACTGCGTGTTGACGACGGAATAACAATTTGTCAACTTAAAATCCTCGCGATTCTATAGTGTGGCCATGACTTGGGTGATAGATTGAAGATTCGGTACTTTATATTATTAATATTCAACAACCGTTATGTAACTGGGCACAATCAAAAGAAGAACTACATTTAGCCAGTTCACGCAAGCTGAAAAGTCTGTCGCGGACTCACAACAAAAGAAAACCACGCGAGGAGTTGGCGATTGTCTACTAGTTACAGGGTGGCGTAGTCGTGAGCGACGGAAGCCGTTTCACGTAATACCGACTGGAACAACAATCACCGCCAAGTCATGTCAACTCAGAGACGCAGACGCCACATGACTCATCGTAGCCACCTGTGTTAAAACCCGCATGGGAAAAAGCTACTTGTCTCAGTGTTAAGTAGTAAAAGTTAAACCCTGCCTACGAAAGAAACGACACAGGTGATAGGCTACAGGAGCTCTAGTTGGTGAACATATAAGAGCGAATGCTGTGATTGGCTAGAAAGAAAAATCGTGGCCATCAGCTTTGATATCGATAAGTTGCAGACAGAAAAAATCACTCTTCTCTTGCAGCAAACTGTCGAGTTTTAGGGCAAGGCAACTCGAGCCGCGCTGAGACGATTGCGAAAGTAATTATGTGTGAACACTTGTTCGCAGGCTATTCATTACTCTTCAGGCGTTACACTGAAGTCTTGGGGGGAGAATTGTACCAAGCACTGACAGTTAACGCCTGCGAGCAATAACACTGCAACGATATATGTGCTATTGCAGCCAAATAACGTGTACTATGCCAATTAACCTAGGTAGGGAACAGCTAGGAGTCTCAGCATCACTGAAGGCGTAGGAAATGTATCAGACTGGTGTTTGTTTAACAGCCGAGAGAGATTGAGAACAGATTCTGAGGTTCACAGCTGTCGCTAACTGAAGCCCCTGCCGCTGACGAAAGGTAAATAAGTGATACTCAATTGACACTCAGAACTGCCGTTGTCTCCATCTCTCCCATTTTTTGTACTTTCAGCCGTGACCTGTAATCAAATATATTCGTGATTGTCATGCGTAAATGCAGCAGAAATGCAAGATATCCAATTTAACGGAAAGGATTGACCAGCCACAGCAGAGTACTTTGAACTGTGAAGTTATGTAACTGTTTTAATTGTGTAGTTATATTTCCATTTAAGTGCCCAATACAGACCCTATTCAATTTTGTATATTACCCTTGTGCATTTTAGCTGAATTGTTTTCACTCACCCTAGTTGTCTTTAATTTGTTTGCATTTATCGATCCTACACAAGCTCATCTACCATTTTACTGTTAAAGATTAATAGCTAGGCATTTCTCCGTACAGCTGTGAACACCCTATTTCAATGCTTTACCATCGTGTACATATTTTAATTATGAAGTCATACTTGGAATGAAATAAACCTTAATAAGGAAAATTTAAGACTTTCATTTTTGCCAACATATAGTTATGCCTGCACCTGAACACTAATTTCTGTTAGTGATAATGTTTGCTTTACAGGGAGTGTAGTGGCACAGACATTGAGATCATTGTCTGATTGCTGCTATCGTAGAAAGATAAGTCAGAACAATCACACACATGTTAGAATACAACCAATGCAGACATATTGTCACTAACCACCTCTGATTCCATGGGCAGACAATACTTTTGAGCGCTGTCACTGCTACAGGAACCTTGGTGGAACTTGCTCTGAGTTGCATCAATTCGGCCCACAGGCAGCCACACACACCTCACATAAGGGCCCCCATGAGCCAGTGGCATTGCTGCAGGGTAACAGAGGCTGCAGGCTGCATGCTTAGCTCAGCACCATGAATCTGTCCTGTGGACGAGTCCTGGAGGCAACAACCAGCTTCTGATAATGCCACCTCATTTCCACCAACCACACAGTTACCATTCGCCTCTGGCCACTACAAATTTTTTACTTCTCTCCATGACAATCTGCCTGCCCGACCATTAATCGATGTAATTTTCGCTCGCTGCACTTCTGCAACATCATTGTCTATGCAAATCAGTCTTATTCATCAGGGACACATGTTCGTCTTTGTCGAGTTCCACAGTCTCCCTGACTCTATCCTACTGATGCATAATCGCTCGACATCTTATACGAACTAAAGGATGCTGTCATTCAAACTTAGAACGTTGGTTACGGAAATTAGCTAGTAGATACCTGAGATATGGGAAAACTTCTTTTGTGCAACTGCTGCCAAATAGCTTCTTCGTACCAGAACACATTAGACATAAGCACTGAGGGTCTGTAGTATGAATTTTTTCATTCACTGAATAGTTTTTCTACACTCCTGGAAATTGAAATAAGAACACCGTGAATTCATTGTCCCAGGAAGGGGAAACTTATTTTTACACATTCCTGGGGTCAGATACATCACATGATCAAACTGACAGAACCACAGGAACATAGACACAGGCAACAGAGCATGCACAATGTCGGCACTAGTACAGTGTATATCCACCTTTCGCAGCAATGCAGGCTGCTATTCTCCCATGGAGACGATCGTAGAAATGCTGGATGTAGTCCTTTGGAACAGGTTGCCATGCCATTTCCACCTGGCGCCTCAGTTGGACCAGCGTTCGTGCTGGACGTGCAGACCGCGTGAGACGACGCTTCATCCAGTCCCAAACATGCTCAATGGGGGACAGATCTGGAGATCTTGCTGGCCAGGGTAGTTGACTTACACGTTCTAGAGCACGTTGGGTGGCACGGAATACATGCGGACGTGCATTGTCCTGTTGGAACAGCAAGTTCCCTTGCCGGTCAAGGAATGGTAGGACGATGGGTTCGATGACGGTTTGGATGTACCGTGCACTATTCAGTGTCCCCTCGACCATCACCAGAGGTGGACGGCCAGTGTAGGAGATCGCTCCCCACACCATGATGCCGGGTGTTGGCCCTGTGTGCCTCGGTCGTATGCAGTCCTGAATGTGGCGCTCACCTGCACGGCGCCAAACACGCATACGACCATCATTGGCACCAAGGCAGAAGCGACTCTCATCGCTGAAGACGACACGTCTCCATTCGTCCCTCCATTCACGCCTGTCGCGACACCACTGGAGGCGGGCTGCACGATGTTGGGGCGTGAGCGGAAGACGGCCTAACGGTGTGCGGGACCGTAGCCCAGCTTCACGGAGACGGTTGCGAATGGTCCTCGCCGATACCCCAGGAGCAACAGAGTCCCTAATTTGCTGGGAAGTGGCGGTGCGGTCCGGTCCCAGGTCGACGGGCACGTGCACCTTCCGCCGACCATTGGCGACAACATCGATGTACTGTGGAGACCTCACGCCCCACGTGTTGAGCAATTCGGAGGTACGTCCACCCGGCCTCCCGCATGCCCACTATACGCCTTCGCTCAAAGTCCGTCAACTGCACATACGGTGTCGCGGCATGCTACCAGTGTTAAAGACTGCGATGGAGCTCCGTATGCCACGGCAAACTGGCTGACACTGACGGTGGTGGTGCACAAATGCTGCGCAGCTAGCGCCATTCGACGGCCAACACCGCGGTTCCTGGTGTGTCCGCTGTGCCGTGCGTGTGATCATTGCTTGTACAGCCCTCACGCAGTGTCCGGAGCAAGTATGGTGGGTCTGAGACACCGGTGTCAATGTGTTCTTTTTTCCATTTCCAGGAGTGTATTATTATCATCTTCTGGCTGGTATATTCAAATCATAGTGGACTGCGTTTTCATGAATGACATAGGCGAATAATAATATGAAGCTGAAGAACTTTCCAAAAAACACGTTCTGCATCGCATACACCCCTAGCCACACTGCCTCATATAAATATATTCTTATTCGTCTATCGATGTGTATGCTTATTTTAAAGTGTATTACCTCCAGACTACTCAACTACACACTGAGGTGTCAAAAGTAATGGAATATTGGTACGTACATATACAGATGGTGATAGTATGGCGTACACAACGTATAAAACCTCAGTGCATTGGTGGGGCTATCATTAGTTCACAGTTGATTGACGAGGTAAGGTTTCCCACATGACTGTGGCCATACGACACGAATTTACAGACATTGAACACTGAATAGTAACTGCAGCCAGACGCTTTTATTCCATTTCGGATATCGTTAGGGAATTCCATATTCCAAGACCAAGAGTGCACCAGGAATACAAATTTTTATCTCCCACCACAGACAAGGAAGTAGCCGACGTCCTTCATTTAACGACCGAGAACGGCGGCGTTTGCGTAGAGTTTAGATAGATCTGATTAGATTCAGGTGTGATTATCGTGGGTGTAGGATAAGTCAAAAGTATAATACAAGAAACACAAAACATTTGAATACAATACTCAGTACCCTGATCATTTGTCAAGAGGTTGCCAAAATACGCCAATGCGTTACAGTACACTGGAACTAATAATATTTACAGAATTAATACACTATCAGAATGAAACATAGTTAGGAACTTTTAATAAATTTATCACAAACAAAATACCTAATCTTAACTGTTGTGGCCAAGTCCTATTAAAACTGAGACTTAAGAGAAAATTTTATTCTTCAGCTGGTATAACACTCCATGGTAAGATAGGCATCTACAGAGTAAATGGAAGTGCTTATCAAAAGGTCTTTCTAGCTCTGTATAAACTGTGCTTTATGTGAAATATTTTCATAATTACTGGCTATTTATTGAAAATGTGTGTTCCTGAGCAGTATACCTTTTTTTTGGGACCAAGGAAAGTAATTTTAGGTCCCTATGTAGAGTGCTCTTTATATAAACGTTAGTCCCCGCGGCCATTGTCACTATCAATAAAAATTTTCTGGGTTTGTGACTGCATTGTCAATTTTTTTTTAAACTACCGATTGGTGGGGACCCGACGTATTGGTTTGTGGTTACATTACTGCTTGTGACTGGTGGAAATCGGCGAATGGAACAACTACAGGCGCTGTTCTCCTGCTTCCTAGCGCCGAATGCTGCTCGCCAGTACTCCATGTACGTTGGAAGTCGGTATCCGTCTTCTCAGTTCATGTTGTCGGGTCGCTTGGCCATTTCTATGGTCTCTCTTATCTTCCTCCTGCGAGTAGAAAGCTGGTTCGCCCGTACGCGAGCTTCACCGAAATCCATCTGTTTGCCGCACTCATCCTGGCATCTTACTCAGAGCTGACTTGGTATGTTGTCTTAGTCGGATGTATCTTCCGTGTTCATATATCCGTGACCTGATGGGTCGTACCGTCTCGCTTACATGCACTAATCCACATTCGCACCTGACGTCGTAAACTCCAGCAGCAAGTAGCTTGTCAACTGCATCTTTTGTCGTGTGAAGAAAATCTTTTATTCTCTTGCTGCTTCGGAACATCGGCTTGGTGCCTGCTCGACGGAGAGTTTTGCCAACCCATTCAGTGACACCTTGAACATATGGTAACAGAGCGATGTTTAGTGTTTCCTCCTACCGGCCTCTCATGCTTTCATTCTCTGTCGCCAAAGTTTTATGTATTAGTTTCAATCCATAGCCATTAGCACCAAAATTGGATTTCAGGTTTTGTAGTTCGCCTTTTAGATGTTCCTTATCGCTGATACTATGAGCCCTCTTGGCTAAAGTGTGCAAGGCGGATCTCTTCTGCGTAGGGTGATGATGAGAGGAGAGATGTAGGTACCTGTCAGAACCAGATGGCTTACTATATACTGTATGGCCAAGATTATCGTCAAGCTTTCTGTAAACTTTCTCGTCGAGGAAAGGCGGCCACTCATTCTCTTCTACCTCCATAGTGAATCGGATCCTGTTGTGCTGTTGTTTGAGGTGTTGCTGAAGTCTGGTAACTCTTCCTCCTCTGTGGCCAAATAATGAAGGTATCATAAGCCTATCGGAGCCCACAGTCTGGTCGTACTGGTGCGGACTGGAGAGCTGTTTCTTCAAATGCATCCATGAAGATGTCTGCTGCAATAGGCGAGAGATGACAGCCATTAACTACACAGTCTGTCAGCAGATAGTATTCCCATTTCCTCCTGAAGCAGGTGGTGGTTAAACAGTGGCGTCCTAGGCCGCAGATATCGGGTACCGTGCGTTTCTCTAAGATATTCATGGTGTGTTGTGCTGGTAAATCTGAGAATGAAGGCTTCACGTCGAAGCTAACCATCAGGCCTGCCGCCGAGATACACTATATCGAATCCTATTAGCTACATTCCATGCCCATGAGACAAAATGGGTTCATTCCTTACCTTACGAATTTGTGTGGTGTGCCAAATGTCGGAGCTTTGGAGCCATTTCCTTTATTAGATTCTACGTCGGTGTATTAGTGGTATTCACAACTAGCCACAAAATAAATGCATCTTTATGGCGCCTGTGCAACTTCTGGGATGGGGAAGAAAAGCTACGAAACTTTCACCAACATCTCAACCAGCAGCGTAGCAGAATCTAGTTCACTACGAAGCTAGAAGAGACCGGCATGCTGTCTTTCCTCGGCGTGGAAGTTGACAACAAGCTTGATGGTAATCTGGGCCCTACAGTATATAGGAAGCCAGTCAGTACTGAGATGTACCTACACCTCTCCTCTCATCATCACCCTACGCAGGTCTGCCCTGTGCTCTTTAACCAAGAGGGCTCATAGGATAAACGATAAGGAACCGGGACATCTAAAAGGTGAACTACAAAACCTCAAGTCAATTTTTGGTGCTAATGGTTATAAAATGAAAGTTATACATAAGACTTTGGCGACAAAGAATGAAAGCAGGAGAACAGAAGGAAGCACTAAACGTCGCTCTATTAGCATATGTTCTAGGCCTCACTGAATGAGTGGGCAAAATTCTACGTCGAACAGGCATCAAGCCGACGTTTCGAAGCAGCAACAAAATAAAAGATTTTCTTCGCACGACGAAAGATGCAGTTGACAAGCTACTTGCTGCTGGATTTTACCACATCAGGTGCGAATGTGGATTAGTGCATGTAAGCGAGACGGTACGACCCATCAGGTTACGGGTATCTGAACACGGAAGATATATCCGACTAAGGCAACACACCAAGTAATGGCAGGATGAGTGCGGCAGACAGATTGATTTCGTGAAGCTCGCGTACGGGCGAAACAGCATCTTACTTTCAGAAGAATGATTAGAGAGGCAATAGCGATCCGCGAACGTGAACAGAGGAGACGGGTATCTACTTCCGACGTCTTGGCTGCTGGTAATAACAGCGTTACGGGACGACACCTCACGTGAAGATGGGCGGGAACTTGGGAAACCGCAGCGGCTGGAGGTAAATAAGAGAACTGTTGAGCTTCAGCCTGCGCTTGAAAGAAGGAAAATAACGCCACGGCACAACTGACCCTGGATCTGTGAGTACGAGAATCAACTGTCGCCTCTCCACTGGTCACCACCACCAGATTCCAATATTATTGAGTCTATGTAGAACACTCTGTAGAGTAGGGAATTTATGGTAACCTACCTCCATCGTCGCTACGTGAACTTGGCACTATTTTGCAAGAAAAACAGTACCAGATTCCCGTAAATATGTTCTTACTTATTCTGAGAATACTGGAAGCTATTTTCAGTGGCAAAAGTTTTCTGACACTTTACTAGACATGGTAATGTGTCGCGATTTTGGTGTTTCCATATTTTTGTCCTTCCCTGTATAAACAGTGGTTAATATCTCATGATGAAACCGGCTCTCGCTTGGAAGACAGTAAGATTTGGTCTTGTCGACCAGAAGATAATAACTCCATCGAATGTAGTGTCTACACAAATTATATCATATTGCAGCTTCTCAATCATCATGAACTTTTTTTCACACAGTCAGTTACACCGGCTCAATCCAGAATAGCGGTTGCTCTTGCAAGTAGCCCCCGACAAGCCGCAACAATAGTGTGTACTGCAACCACATGACTCACTCTTTCAACGACATGGCGTGTGCGCAATCTGCTAGCCGAGACCATTGTTGATTCTGTGATTAAGGTTTGGTTTGTGGCAGTAACGCAGCAAAACGTTGTATCAAGTGTGACAACATTCGTTGCACTGCTTGAATCACGGAGACTATTCTGAACGTGTATTTGAAAACTATGCGTTAAGGCACTTCCTCTTACAGGAATTAAAGCTGTCTTTCGGACCACAGGCGATCCCGAGGATAGGTTTGCAGAATAGTGAGAGAACTGCTAAAATAGTGTTACATACTGCCAGGCAAAAGCATAATGGTTGACAGAGACTGTTGCGTATTGTCTGCATCTCACCATAGATATATTTGTTGTAAGGTATTTTCCTTAATTAAATTTCTTTTGTTGGAAAGCCATTGTTACATCTACTTAGTAGGTGTAGGTTATGGACTTCATAACGACAAAACCAGGCTTTTATTAGGGTCACTCTTCCAGATTGAAGTTTCCCATGGATTTGTCAAATTAGCGGAGAATGTCCTTACATATCCTTTGAAAAGGCCACAGCCAGTTTACTTTCCCATCCAGGACCTATCCTAATTCGTGTTCCACTTTTCATTACTTCATCGGCATGATGCTAAACCCTACCCCACCTTTTTTGTGATCTCGTCCATACGACACGAACATGACCGAAAGATATTTGTCCTATATACTTTAACTCAAGAAATGCGGTTGTCCTTGAACTGTTGCGCTAGCAGTTTTTTTCCACACTTATAACATCGAGCAGATATCATCAGAAACAGTTTGGATTGCGGTGCAGTTACTAATGGATTGGTAAGGGGCTGGTGGGTTGTTTTGGCGTGACATCTCAAGCACTTGATGAATACAGACATAGTACAGTACAGTACCATAGGGGGCTCCTTTCCTCGGAGTTCACAGGTGCCATCCACGTGGGTCCCTAGTTTGATTTTTAAAAAAATGGTTCAAATGGCTATGAGCACTATGGAACATAACTTCTGAGGTCATCAGTCCCCTAGAACTTACAACTACTTAAACCTAACTAACCTAAGGACATCACACACACCCATGCCCGAGGCAGGACTCGAATCTGCGACCATAGCGGTCACGCGGTTCCAGACTGTAGCGCCTAGAACCGCTCGGCCACACAGGCCGGCAGTCTGATCTTACTTCCACTTATTTGTGTCAGACTACTTCTGTTTTCTGTTGAGTTCCATTTGACATATATTGTTGTTTTCGACTTCAACTGTATTACATTTGGAGGCCTGAAAGTGTGTTTCATTTTCCAATGTCGGTATACTGGAGTCGACGAGGAGGATCCTTAATTGAAACAGGCAATAAATCAAGCAGACTTTTTTGAGTTGGAGAATGAGTTTTGTGGATGAGTGACACCTCCTGGGGGTTGCCAGCAGCGAAACAGTGATCGCCTGCATCAGTGCAATATGCGGAATCATTCGAAAGGGAACGCAGAGCCATCATCTGTTCCATAACTGTGCCAGATGAGTTTAAATGTAGAGGTCGTCAATCACTTTCGGACATCGGTTTGGAAACTCTCCACAACGCAGCCAAACTCTTCTAGTTTGCTTATGTTGTAACCGTCTTTTATTTAAAATCATCCACCGTGTGTCGCGTGTTGATAGCCTTAGTAACAAAATTATTTACACCGTTCGATGACTAGTTTTCTGCGAGAGGCAGTGGATCAGAGGGTCTTAGTGTCAGTTTAGGATCAGACACAGACCTCGAAGTCGTGGCAGAAAAACAGTACGTATGGCAGAGTACAAAGTGTGTTAGAAACCAATGTTTCAAACAACGACACAGGGTCATTGGGAGCGTCTCTTGCGTCTTACAGTATAGTCTGTGGGTCACTCGGTACATGGTGTACCAAACCCCTAACTCAAGAACGGTAATCTGTATAAAGTAGGGATCTCGAGGTCGGAACTTGAGATGTTAAGCCTGCTCTCCATCGCTCGGAGAGTTACCACCTGTAAGAAATGCAAGAATAAAGCTTCTGAACCAAAGCAGAGTTGAACGGAACGACCCAATAAACCAAAACAGTATATGGAATTCAGTGAATGGAACGTTCGTTGTATTGAAACTACGGAAACACAAGGATTCGAAGAAATCCATCGGTGCAATTTAGAACTTATAGCACTAACAGGAGCAAAAAAGAAAGATGAACGAGTAGGTGAAATAAATAATTGTATTCTCATTTACAGTGAAGTGAATAAAGGGTTCAGAGCATATAAGGAAATATCCGTACTTGTAGATATGAAGTAGAAATACTGCCTTGAGAAATTGGACTATTTTCAATGTCAATAAACTTTACCAACAGCCGTACACTTAAAGATATTTGATTTTGAAAGCAACTAATTTCGGCAATTTATTTTGCTCTCTTCGACCCCTTACGCTTTTTTCAAATAAACGAACTTATTGTATACGTTTTTTTTCTGATCAACGAAATTATCGTAATGGCCCTGAAGATGGTAAAGTGATTTGCGAAAACTGGTTGCTTTCAGAATAAAATAAACTATCTTAAAGAGATTACAGCTGTTGGTCAAATTTATTGACATTGAGAAGTACGTACCAGCCGATGTCCCCTGACCATAATGGACCAACAGAGATTTGTGAACGGATGTCTCTTGGGCATGGAATGTACCTAATATGATTCGATATAGTAATCCTTGCAGCACATGCATTAGCAATAGGAAGCAGCTCTATATTTCAGGAGACTTTAATCGCAGTGTAGACCATCAGGATGCTAGCAATACTGTAGGCAAATGTGTGGAGGATATTGCGAAAGATAATGGAGACAGTCTGATAGAAACGTGTGGACAGTGCAGTTTTTAAATATGTTCTTTTCTTTTTCAACACATAAAGTTCCATAAATATACGTGGATGCAGCCTACAGAGAACTTACACTCGTTAATTGGTTAAGCTGTGAAACAGAAGTAATCGTACTTAAGTTGTGGGTCGCAGAGACTACCAGACAGAATGTGGATCTGACCATTTCCTGCTTCTGCGTTCACTTTCGTTTCCTTTTCAAAAACCCAGTAGGTGCCAAAACAATTGTAATGAGAATCGAGATGAACTGGACAATCCATTGTAAAAATTACGTTTACTGTAAGATCCTACTATTGCCTTCTTATATAACCTTATGTTGAGTGTGAAGCTACATCAGACTGATGATATGAAAGCGGAAGCAATGAATAAGAAAATTGCTAGTGCTGTTCATGAAACGGCCTATGAAAGGCTCAGGGTAATTGAGAAAACGTCTGGCAAAACTAAAACTGATTGCTGGGATGATAACATTGGACCAAAGTTGCGGGAGAAAAAGGAGACCTATAACACTTGGCTTATGAGCAATGAGCCTGTTGAAAAAGTGGGTATGTAAGACTGAGGGGAGAGGTAAGGAAAGCAGTAACTGTTGAATAATCATATGTAGGAATTAAATTTAACTAAATTAATAGCTGCTTAGGGAGTTGAAAATGGAAAGAATGATAGAAGGTGGTAAAACAGCTAAGAATAAGTGACAGGATTAATGTAAACTTACAGCTGATAAATCTTAGTAGATGGAAGACATACAATGATAAGTAGTTGATTTTTTGTCAGCTATAATTTTTTGTTGCCATCTGTCTAATTTCTTACTGCCGGGTATTACTGGCACTTAGTCGCTGCCTCTGTTAGTATGCGTAGGGGTTACCCAAAGGTCACATCCAATATAAAACCTTCAGAAGACCATTGCCCGACCCAGTCACTTGGAGGCGACCCTTTTTACCTTTTATTGTGGTCTTATTTTTTGTTTGTGTAATGTACCTCCTGTACTTTGACTTATTGTACAAAAAATGTACCTAAATGTGAAAGAAGAAATTATAATGTTTGAGTTTTAAAACATGAATTAAGATATGCCAGAATGGAGTAGAGAGGATAGCTTTTTCCCAATATATTAAGTGTCCGGAGATGAAAGCCCCATTATGATTCCACGGGCCATTGAATTCCGGTCGCCGTTGATACTGTTAATTGTTGTAATACTGTAGTTAAAACCTAAGTTATGTTTGTTTTGGCTACGTTATGTGCCTTTTATGTTGAGGTAATGAGCTATTGCCATTTTTATAAAACTGTTTATCTTACATCAGGTTTAACGTGACGTGCTGTGAAATCACCAGTCACTATCTAAATCTATTACTTACAACTGTTTATATGACACTGTGACAAAAATCCGACGGAGCACTGAACAATCTAAGTTAATACTAGTCCCCTGGAGTGGACGACATTCTGTCAAAGCTACTGACTGCGTTGGGAGAGCGAGCCGTGCCAAACTCTTCCTCCAACGTGCAAGATGTATGAGACAGGCGAAATACCCTCTGCCTTCAACAAGAAAGTAATGATTCCAGCTCAAAGAAAGCAGATGCTGGTGTGAATATTACCAAACTACCACTTTAATAAGTCATGGTTACAAATTACTAACACGAATTTTTGCAGAAGAATGGAATGACTGGTCGAAGCTGTCCGCAGGGTAGATCAGTTTCCATTGTGGAAAAATGTAGGAACACTCCTTAGGACTTATCTTAGGTTAAGTAAAGACAGACCTACGCTTATGTCATTTGCAGACCTAGAGGAAGCCTTTTACAATTTTGACTGGAGTACTCTCTTTGAGATTCTGAAGATAGCAGGGGTAATTCGCAGGGAGTGAAAGGCTACTTGCGACTTGTACGAAACCAGAAAGCAATTATGAGTCGAGGGGCGTGAAAGGAAGTAGTGGTTGAGAAGGGACAGGAACCGGGCTGTAGCCGGTCCCTGATATTATTCAATCAGTACATTCACGGTAGGCATAGAAAATAGAGTCGGAGAGAAGAAATAAAAATTTAACGTTTTCCGATGACATTGTAAATCTGTCAAAGATAGAAATGGAATCGGTTGAGCAGTTGAACGCAATGGATAGCGTCTTGAAAGGATGATGTAAGATGAACATCAGCAAAAGAAAAACAAGGATAATGGATTTTAGTCGAATTAAATCAGGTGAAGCTGAGGATATTACGTTAGGAAACAAGGCACTTAGTTATTTGGGCAACAAAACAAATGATGTTCAAAGTACTTTTGATGTGGTCTCGCTCTTTACTCGTGTTCCTTTGTCTGATTCGTTGCGGTTAATTGAAGTGAAGTTTGGATTGGAACTAACTAATTTGTTTCGACATGTGTTGACGTCCACGTATTTCTTATTCAATGACCAGTATTACGAGCAGACAGATGGAGTTGCGATGGGTAGCCCGTTATCTCCTGTGATTGCAAATCTGTTCATGGAAGACTTCGAGGTGCGTGCATTGGAGTCGGCGCCATTGAAACCTGCCTGTTTTTTCAGATACGTTGACGATACTTTTGTTGTTTGGCCGCATGGCAGGGAGAATTTGAATGCCTTTTTAGAACATCTAAACTCGATCCACCCCAACATCCGTTTTACCATGGAGGTGGAAGAGGATGGTTGCCTTCCCTTTCTTGACGTTTTGGTTAGGAGGAAGGTGGATGGATCGTTGGGACATGCAGTTTATAGGAAGCGTACTCACACTGACTTGTATCTGCAGGCGGACAGTTGTCATCATCCGGCCCAACGTGAAGGGGTACTTCGTACCCTGGTACACAGGGCACATGTCATCTCCGACGTTGAGACTTTGCCTGCTGAGCTGGCCCATCTTGAGGCTACCTTCCGCCACAATGGGTATAGTGAAAGACAGATTGAACGGGCGTTGCGATATCAACCAACTGTGCGCCAGGTGACTGACGATAATTCTCAGTTGACTCCTAAATCTATTGCCTTTTTTCCCTACATAGGAAGCACTTCAAACAAGATAGGTCGTATTCTACGGAAATACAATGTGAAATGTGTTTTCCGACCTCCATCTAAGATTAAAGCGCTTTTCGGGTCTGTTAAGGATGATCTTGGTTTACGTAAGGCAGGTGTTTATCGCATTCCTTGTAGCTGTGGCATGGCATACATTGGTCAGACCATCAGGACCGTGGAGGACCGGTGTATTGAACATAAACGGCACACGCGACTACAGCAGCCTAGCAAATCTGCTATTGCCGAACATTTTTTGGACACTGGTCACCCCATGTGGTATAATAATACCGAGATATTAGCATGCACATCCGGCTATTGGGATAGTGTGATTAAGGAGTCTGTTGAAATTAAATTGGCTAGCAACCTTGTGAATAGGGATGGAGGCTTTTGTTTTAACTCGGCCTGGAATCCTGCTCTTTCACTTGTTAAAAAACATAGGGACAGAGTTAACGTTTCCTCAACTACCAGTCCATAGTTTCTTACTATCGATAGCTCTGACTTCGTTCATCTTTGGTGGCTTTTGTTTAGGTGTGTGTTATCTTTTCTGTTAGACTCGCAGAACCGAGCTCTCGTGTTTTCTGCACTTTGTCTGGTCGTTGCAGTTAAGCCTTGAAAATGGCGGAGGGTGCATCCGCCGAAATATCGGCAGTTGTCGAAAATTCAACCTGGCTGAATGCCCGTAAGTACTTTGAATATAGTTTACGCCAGGAGGAGCTCAGGTCACACAAAACAAATGATGATGTACGAATATAGAGGATGTAAAACGTAGACTGACATTGGCAACCAAAGCGATTCGGAAGAGGAGAAATTAGTTAAGATTGAATATGGATTTAAGTGTTAAGAAACATTTTATGGTAGTGTTTGTAAGAAGTGTAGCCATGTATGGATGCGTAACATGGAGGATATACAGTTTAGACGAGAAGAGGAATGAAACCTTTGAAATGTGGTGCAACAGAAGGATGTTGATGATTAGAGGGGTGGATCAAATAACGAATGAGGAGGTACTGAATAGACCTGTGGAGAAAAGAAGCTTGAAGGCTCAACCTAACTAGAAGAAGAGATAAACTGATAAGACAAATCCTGAGACATTAACGAATCAACAATTTAGTACTGGAGGAAAATGAATGTGTTGGGTGAGGGAGGGGAGGGAAGGGGTGGGGGAGAGGGAAAGTTATTCGGAGATGAAGAGGCTTGCACCGAACAGAGTAGAATGTAGAGCTTCATCTAACGAGTTTTGCAGCTAAAGAACACAATTGCAATAAAAACAACATATGTTTTAGGCGAATATTAGGTTCATTTTGTAGTTGCTTGCCGTACCTAACCTTTGTGTGTTGATTGCTTGTCTGGATTAAATTTCATGTGCGTATTTACTTCGGCGCATTCGGCTTTCGTTGTTGTTTGCCTACCCAGCAGATTTCGTCCGAGTGGAGCATCATTTGTAGTCAGTGGTGTGGTCGTCTGTTTAGGTACCCAGCGCACAGCATGCTGTGCTACGGTGTTTCTGTGCTGCCCTGTTTGCCCTAGGTTATTGATCAACCTACAGGTCAGGACGGAGTGTTCAGGGCTTCTAGTCGCCCAGCATGTGCAGTTTGAGTCGAGGCCCTGTCACGTGCTGTAAGTGCGTGAGATAAGAGGCGTGTCTCGTTAGAAAGTTAACTATGTCGCTGCCGTAAATCACGTGGCTCATTTTCAGCTGTTCCTTTATATCAGGGAGTATCTTGTACACGCGATGCCTCTTATAACAAACCTTTCATTCTTGTTGCAAGGTCCCCATTCCTCAGAGTTTTAGTTGTTGCGAATTGGTTCTCCAGTGATTTGATTAATCTTACCGGATCTGCCCATTTCTTAACTGTATCATGATGGGCGATTTATGATCGTAATATCGACTGGGTTGCTTGTACCACATATAATGCACTCGCTGACTTGTTACCAAACGCCCCAGATAGTAGCACATTCCTGTTCATAACGCATTTTAGACGGTGTGTCCCTGCGCTCGTAGAAAAGCTCAATTCTGAATTGAAGAGCGTACAGTGATATGTTCGTATCATTGTTTTTGGTACTGTACGCTCTGCTTCCATTCTTGTGGCATGGATTTATGTCGTATCGTACCATTGTTTTTGGTACTGTACGCTCTGCTTCCATTCTTGTGGCATGGATTTATGTCCCTGGCTTAACGTGGCAAGAACGAATGGACTTTTAATTTTTCTCGGACAAAAATTTTGTTTGCGTCTCTCCAGATGTTTTCTTATGTTTTTGTTTCCGAAATTCCACCACTTCTTTTCGTAGTCTATATCAGCATGGTATTAAAAGTTTTGTTTTCTAGTCCATATGCAGCTAAATTTATTTGTCCTTCACTTCCGGTAATCACTGTTCGGTATGAAGGATATCACTTTTAACTGTAATTCCATTCTCAGTACTGATATTCTTTTCTTTTGTTGGTGGTTGCTGAAACTACCTCCTGCTGTGCAGATTGTGGTGTTTCAGTTAGTTTGAATGCCGTATATCATAGCCCCCGAATTCCCATTAGATTGTTGCTTTCTACCATTCGTCTGTTTCTCCCAATCTACTGTGGCCAGTATTAAATTTGTTTCCTGTTCTTTTCTGGATTCTTCGCTCGTCGTTAATAGTTCTTGTAATTTAGAGTCAGTAATGAGCATAGGTTATGCGTTATTGACTAAAGTTATATCTAGGTTTCTCGTTGATTCAACACGTCAAATATATGCTGGTGATTGTCCTTCCCAGTGTACTATGTGCAGTCCACATTCCTAAGTAATGTCGCTAATTACTCTTCCTTTGTCATCTGTTTTGTCTGAGATCTACAGGGTAGGTCGTGTCATCGGGTGACGAGTATTTGATCTTTTGGCCGTTTGGGGGCTCCTGCAGTTGGTCATCTTGCCGGACGTGGTTCAGTTCCTTTCTTGTGCAGAGATGTCGGGTGGTCAATGGGCAAGTGTTCCCTCTGTATGATTGGGTCCGAGTCAGTGTCTCACCGCCGGCGTGGGTCCGAAGGCAGTTGGGATGGAGCGGTAGTGAGGCGCGGACAGCCAGTATTTGCCGACCGCTGGCCACACTCATGAACTGTCCGCCGGAAGGATATTGGAGCGGGAACAACCGCCGGCTGGTCGTTCGGTCGGTCGTCTCATTGGGCGACGTGTTTTTGATCTTTTGACCTTTTCTGTGTGTCGTCAGTTGGTCATCTTGCCGGAAGTGGGTCGGTTCCTTTGTCGTGCAGAGATGTCTTCGCAAGAATTACCTCTCCATGGGTGGGTCTGTGCCAGTATATCCGGGTCGCCGTGTCTCCGAGTTCCGAACGGACATAGAGTTAAGTCAGGTTGGAGTTGCAGTGAGCTCCAGACAGCCAAGACTCGCCTGACTGTTACCGACACTCTCAACTTGAGTAGGGATGATCATGGTTGGTCGTTCGGTCGGGCGTTTCATCGGACAATGTATATTTCGTCCCCGACCGCTTGTGGTACTCGGTGTGTGTCGAACTGGTATTCGTCCTTGTTGTTTCACAGTGATTGCTTTTCCGATTGATCGAGTTCTTGGTGTAAGTGTTTACGTGGAACTGTATGTAGCTTCTGCGATTTTCATTGAGCAGATGAATCCTGTCTGCGTACTATAGTAGGTAGTCGGTCGATTGCGACAAAGCAGCGATGGAGGGCACTCAAATGGGTGGAAGGGAATTGGTTAGATTGTTGGGTGGTTCTTGATCCGTCCCTAGGTTGTGCTGCTTCCCGATTATTTAGTGTTACGCTAGGCTGCCTGTGTCATCTAAACTGTTGTTAGAGTTTTCTCCCCTGGCCGACCCTTGGAACACTTCTGTGCAGCAGTGTTCTGCTGTTTGTGATTTTCTTTTGTCGCAAGTACTGTGCCAGGCCTTCAGCTGTGCATTAATTTTCTCTGTTCTATGTTCAGTACGTGGCCTTCATCCGTACCTTATGTAAACTATTTTAAGATTATGCCTTCAGCTGTGTTTTAATTTTTTTAATCTTATTTGCTCTGTATTTAGGCCTTCAACCACATTTGTTTTAAAATGTGTGGCTTTAATCCGTAATGTGTAAATTCCTGTCTGTAAGGTTTCCCATTAATTACCCTGAAATCTTAAAATGGCCTTCAGCCGTACTGTGTAAATGATTATGTTATAGATTGTCTTTAATTATTTTGAATAGTTGTTTGGGCCATCAGCCGTCAAGTTATTTCAACTTCTTAAGATAGTTATCTGTTGTACTGTGTAAATGCTTGTCTTTAAAGGTTCCCTTTTATTATGTTGAAATATTATTGGGCTTTCAGCCAGGAATGAAATTATATTTGCCTTGGTATTGCCTTTGGCCGAAATTGGTAAAAGCTTGCCTTTTAAAGAATTTCCTTTGCTGAACTGAAATATTATTTGGGCCTTTAGCCGAGAAGATGTTTTAATTTTACTTAAGTAAGGCCTTCAGCCGTTTAAATTATTTAAAGATATTTCAATTTTACGTAAGTAAGGCCTTCAGCTGTTTCTCTAAATCCTTGTGTTTTAAAAGGAATTATTTAAACTTTACTATTGAGAAGTTTTCTTAGGCTCTCGCTTTTGTTTTAAAGAGAAAACTCTGCATTGGTTTTCGAGGAATAAAGTTCTGTGTTCTTGCGTAACTAACAGTAACTGATCTTAGTCCCTTTCCACAACCTGATCCGCTCTGTCCTGCGAAGCTAGATTTCAACTGGGCTAATCTAGAGTTATAATCAGTCTCTTTCTTTGTGTGTGTGTGTGTGTGTGTGTGTGTGTGTGTGTGTCTGTTGTTATGTCCTTGATACACCCTGCATGTGGTTCAATCCTATGGGAGTACTGTGCGTAATTGGATGTCACTACCCACGTTCGATTTAACCGTCACAAGCTGTTCCTCACATATCTGGATGACCTTCACAGCTCCCCATTCAGGTTTCAGGACTGCTATAGCCACCTTGACGTCTGGATTTCCTGTGACCGTTGTTAACCTAGATAATAGATTAGTTAGCTTCCCATTTTGGATGTAGGGCTCTTGTCATTAGACGATGTCTATTTCTAGATAGTCTATTATTTTTGGGAGTTCATCGGAAACTAGGGTGCTGTACATAGCATTAAGCCGAGGAACTCTCAATAGTGTGTTACGTACACGTAGCGTCCTTAATCTGATGTGATAACTCGAAATTAACCCTGCCATGTGCCGTAAGTGATCTATATATATATTATGTGGGTGATGGTGTCCGGATCTCCCCATGCATCCTTACTAAATTAGATCATCTGCAGAGTAGCCAGATTTTCTGTCCTCAGGATTATCTGTGTGCACCGTTCTTGAAAAGCACACAGAACCGCCCTTCGGATTCATCACTTTTGTTAGCATACACTGAACTGCCTGCAGGTTTCCTGTTTTTTCTTACCCACTTAATTTTAAGTTTATGTCTTAGTGGTCGTAGTTTGCATTCCACGCCGACAAGTTGAAGACATGCCGATGCTAATTGCAGTTGTGCTTGTTGTGATGTTGAAAAAAGCTAGTTGTGATGTCACTCGTATTTTTCTTCTTAAACATCACAATAATATTCCTGATGTTTTCGCCCGCACTATCATTTGGCTAGGTCGTTATGTCGGGTGTTGCTGATGGGGAAACTGAGACACACAGAGTCCTGCATATGCCACATACATTCTTCGTTTCACTATGTGACAAGTTGTCGTAGCCCTTATCTGTTGTAGGGTCTACAGTAATAAGTATACTTTTGTATACGATCGTGTGTATGGTTGTTATTTCATTACATTGGGTATTGTGGTCAGACTCCTTCTGAACTCTAACTCTGGGGGAATATCCCCAGTGTTCGCTGAGTCTGGTGTTCTCATTGTTGCGGTGTATAGTGTATTCGTGCATCCGTTTCTCGAGGAGATAATCCCCTCCGGAGACGGAGCATACTCGTTTAGCAAAACATACTAGATCTACTTACGTCGTATTGCTAGTTTAGGACTGACCAGGCTGTTTGAGTTTCCATAGGCTCGGTCTCTACCATGCGACTGTTTGTGCTTTGTTCTGTGTGGCAGCTCATTTTCGTTGGCCTCTATCTTAAGGTATGTTATTTCTGCGACCTGTAAAATAGGTCGTCTTGTAGCTCTTGTATCCCGAGATGTAGTGCCGTTGGTAATTTGCCAAGTAACACTATTGTCTTTTTAGCTGTCAGGCTGCAGTAGGTTCTATTGTTACGTAAATCATCGTGTCGTCTATGAATCTTACAGTCCTTAGGTAGCTACTGTTCAGTGCTTCGGTGTATGCGGGGGATCGCAGCAGCAGCGCAGTTGCCTCTTCAAAGTTCGAGTGAAGGAGGCCGGTATGTTGGGGCCTGGCGATGTTGCTCTTGCGGCTCAACTACACTGTGGAGGATGTTTGTGTGTTTTGCCTTGTTATGTAAGTAATTATCCTCATGTGTGAAATTTTTAGTCCAACTGTTACGCTTTGGTACACTAAAGGCCACAGTCTGTCCTTTCAGCTATTCTGTTGCACAGCTGTTTATGCGGAAGGAAATTTCCTTCTTGTCGCACTGGTTTCCCGTGATTCATTTTGTTCAGCGGACACAGACGATTTCACCTTGGTCTCTACAACCTGCCTTCTTACGGCTCTTCCAGGCACATTTGACCTCTGTTACTTGAGGTTTTTGTCTTGTCGGAATAATCACATTTTTAACACTAATTCTTTGATCAATAATGATTGATTTTCAACACAGATTACGCTCTTGAAACCATTCCCGTCTCCTCTACATCTCTTTTCATACGCAACCTTCCCTTCTACAATAACCTATGAAACCTTCCCTTCGGATTTGTACCTCTTGCTTAGGAATAACAAATGAAATCTTCCCTTTGAAATTAATTATCTTTCTCAATCTTCGCACACAAATTTAAATGTTACTTATTAAAAGTGATTTTCTTTTTATTTCGACGAAACATACAATGTGTCGTCGTCGTGGCCCTCAGTCGTTACCTGCAATAACGCAAACTGTTCCTTACCTTACTGTTACTGGATCGCCATCTGACTACTACATCGAACTGCGACATGAATATACTAACTCTGTCTTACTATACTCTGTTAGCTGCTGGTGGGCTGTCATAATAAGTGGCTTTATTACCAAAGCTGGCGTTATTCTTTAACTAATTTGACTGAAGTTAAGCAATTCATAATTAAACTTTTTCTTGACCTCAATAAAATTTAACGAAGCTGTATGTTGATGGTTTTTGAGATAGATTATAATCAGTAATGCAATATTTCTGGCAAAAATTAATTATATTCTGAATGATATGATTTGACAAACGTTCAAAGTGGACTTACGTTTTACAGTAATCTTACAATTAGCAATGCGCAAACATACCTTCAGTAGTCTTGTGTTTCTTAAAAAACTAATTCAATAATATTAGTTCCTCTTATGATAATAGTTAGCTGATGTCTCTGTACATCCGTTTACAATCTCTAGTAAATCATAGATAGTGGGTTGCAGTCACATCTCTCCTCTCAGCCTCTCGCTTCAGACCTGCTACCGACTCCCTTCACGTCTCGCTTACTACTGACTTTCTACGAATGCAAAAGTGCTGCCTCTCCTGCCAACAATGCTTTTTGGTGCAGACAATCCCTACTGCCATTACAAAATGTATCAATTAGCGGTCTTTCCCGCTCCTTTCTTATAATGTATCCATACGCACTCTCTCCCGCCGTTTTTAAAATGATATCAATATGTGGTCTCTCTTGCCAACAATACTTTAGTGCAGACATTCCCTGCTACCACAATTATTTGTAACATGATAAATATTAATTTTTCCTACTTAATAGTATTAATAAAATATAAAAATCTTTCATAAATTGTGGTTTGACGATAGACAATAGAAATATACACGTCTTACACTCCTTAGTAATAGTAGCCTAGTAGCATCCTAGCGGATGGCCTCACCACGAACATGATTTATTTATCTACTTTGCTGTTAAATTCTTCACTTTAAATGCCCTCACTTATGTTCAGCGGATATAGGGCTTCCAGGAACTCTTTGTAAAAGTTTACGTCAGGAACGCAGTGCACAGCATGTTGTGCATTCCGTTCGCAGGAACCTTGACACTTCACTTCTGATATTACGCTGTCTTTTTCAGTCAGCTTTTGTCAGTCTCCCTGGGACATAATCTCCATAGCTTTTGTTCTCACTGATTTAATTCTATGTTTCTATTTGGTGGGATCTGTCTTACTTATTATTGGGTATTTGATCGATTTCGAGTGTTAATTGCTTGTTGATTTGATGGAAATCTTCTTGTATCATTGATTTGTCCTTAATGTTAGGTTCATCCCTGAAAACTGCCGCATACGATTTCGGCAGTGACTGAGGTTTCCCCAGTTAAGCTACTGGTTGTTCGTTCTCTTACTCTAACTGGGTGATACTGCTTTGTAATTGCTCTACTTCCGCGTCCTTTGCAGAAGCTATTGAGCATGCTAGCCATTCGTTCTCTTCTTTTGAGAAGTCTGCCTTACCTTCGCGTTTAATCAGTACAAACGAAAAAGGTATAGTCTGTGCTTAACGAGAGTAACAGGGCTTATGGAGACGTGCTTGCTCTTGAATTCGGTAGAAATGTCGTTCATTATTATCTTCAGAACTGATACTCTGTCTTCGTGTCATAAGGCCAGGGACTACGTCCCCAGTAGTGGTTCCAGGAAGGATATCCATGCCAGGGCCTACAATTCTCTGTGTCCTACTTTTCAGCCTCGTTCTTGCGTTGGCCGCCACGAGTGTGGTGCTGCTGTCGTCGCAGCGAGGAGAACAGCTGGTGACCGCCACCGCTGACGTCTACGTGATGCACGACTTAGCGTAGCTAAGCGAGGTGCCGAGTGCTGAGAGCAGGAACCGACAATGCTGACACACTTGACTGATGGGTAACACTAGTTTCACAAGCCTTGGAGCAAACACGATGCCATTTTAATCTCAAATGCTGTATCGAATACGAAAAGAGCTGTCAATCGACTTTCGTGATCTTGCGATTCACAGCACGTGATGCGAACAAAGCGTTTAAAACAAAAGCATTCGCCTCATTTAGAGAGAACATGAGCTTCTTTACCGCAGGATACGTAAAACACGTTTACGTTGTTTATAAATGAATTTCTGCACTCATGTTAACTGGGTCATGGACGCGGGAGAGATTAAGGTGTTTACAAGAATTAATTCCGAAAGTTACTGAAAGAGTTGAACTAACTGTTTTCTAATACTTCTGTTTCACCTTCGAATATGCTAAATTAAAACCGAAGAACAAGCTGAAAAAAGCCAGCATTGAATAATTTTAAGGTACGCAGAGCGGTCAGAAACCGTCTATCACGATTGTAGTGATGTTGCAGGGTTGTCTGAGAAATGAACGTTAAGGGAAAAAAATCGTTTCCGAGTTAATTACCATTGAATTAGCTTGCGAAATCAAGTGGCCCGCTAGATGCAATTACCGTTAGTTCTCATAGCGTAGATTATAGCCCGCGAGACTGCACAGCCTTTGGCTCAATTTCGGTCCTTACTACATCTTCAGGTTTTGTATCGCTCACTTGTTCGGTTTTAGGAAACAAAACACATTTGGCGACACGGTGTCTGGCGAGCACCTTGAATTTCCGAGCGCATTGGCCTGACTCTCTGATATTAATGCTAACTGATTCGGAAACGGCTCTTCGTGGCCAATTTTTCTCTTAACAATTATTTCTGAGTACAACCTACCCTTGAAAACCCTTACAAGCTTTTCTGACTATCACCACCCAGTAAAATCAACATTGTACATTAACGTGCCGCAAGTACGTAAGTTTATATTTAAAAACTCAAAAAGCTAGTTTCAAGAGTCAGCTAGTTACTAAAAAGAGTAAACAGGCATTACAAACGACGAATTAAAGCCATAGCTATGTTAACTTTTGTTATATAGATAAATGATGTTTCAAAATATCAGAACACTCAGGATCTCCCAAAAATAAATCGGCATTTCTACAATTTCTTCTAATAAAATGATGAAAAACCGTCATAATGGTGCTTAAAAAATAACTTTAATTGATGATATTCCTCTTTGGTAAAGAAGTGTCCTAAAAGAACTAACTCGTAAATTTTGTTTTATACTTTTCACCTTTTTATTATTTTGCAGATGTTTCAGTCTTTCTATGTTTTTTATTCTGAATGGTAGTTTGTTTCATCAGATGGCCAACGTCGTTTTAATAGTTACTCGCACTTGGGTGTCTCATACTTAATCTTTTTGATTACTGACCATGACAGATCACTCCTGAGAGAATTGTCTTGCATGTATATAATATCAAATGTTACAAAACGTACCTCTTTTAAATTAATGACTAAGTAACAGAATCTTTCATATGTCCAAGGCGAACAAAAATTGGCGAAGAGTGGACACGAACCCTCAGCTTCACACTTCATAGCTCCACACACACGGCTACTACACCATCATGACCACACGGAATCTCATATTCTATGCTGTAGCTTAGATCTGACGAAAACTTTAACTGCTGATATGTTATTATGTGACGTTAAACTATAGAATTCGTACCGACAACGACGTATTTTTTTATGAATTTTCTATTTGCCATTGCCCTGAATCAGTATACTATCACGCAAGTTATGATAGGAAACTTTTTAACTACGAAGTGCAATGTGGCGACTCACAAGCACCCCACATCGAGCGATAACCAAAGTCGATATTAGATTTTCCAGTTTCGTAAACTTTGCGTGACGTCAGAATGACGTTACGTGTCGATGAAGTCTTCTGAAATGTTACCCGTTACAGATACGCGCTGGACAAACAAAATGCCGACGACCCTTCCATTCGCGTGGAACTTGCCAACAGACGAGTACACAACAACGTGAAAACGACTAAAACTGTATGTCCGAACTAGTACCTATCACGCAGCGTGGTACATGTCACCTTCAAACATCAAACGCAGACAACAAGCCCACAAATTTTTCCCACCGAAATCGCTAAAATAGGTGGACCGTCCTTCGCACATGCCGTACGCCTCTCACTGGGGACTGTTAAAGAAGAGCGACGCGAATTTGAGGATGTATGCTCCTTTATAGGCAACGAACATGACACATAAATTTAGGAGGTGACAAATGCTGAGGTACAAGAGACAGTGAAACAATTCAAAAATTCCGAAGCAGCATGTCATGCAGGTGTATGCATGGAGATGTTAAAAGTCGGGCAAAACGTAGTATTTGAACGTCTCGCGAAGCTGAATATTCTTATTCTCAATGGACAATATATCCTCATCGGGCCTGAAGAAGAGTTCATCACAAACGTCTTCAAAAGAGGAAGCAGGAATGACTGACAAATGAGCGAGGCATCACAGTCTTTAGTTCTATGTCGACATTGCATGATAAGATCCTTTAAACTATAATTGAAAGAGAAATTCAGGAAATCTAAGAACAGAATGGCTTCCCGGCAGGGAGGTTTGATATTGATAATATATAGACAGATGACTAACAACATAATGCCACATACTTTGGAGACACTTGTACCACTGTACCACTTTCAAAGATGTGTAAAACAATGAACAACCAGAACATTCATAAATTTTATGCATAGTACAAGCGGTTAGAAAGCTATATTCAGATAACACCTGTTGTGCTAAAGCACGGAAGTTTTTCATAGAATCTTAAGGTTAGCTAATGACTGGGAAAAGAATGCTGCTTAGCTCCTACCCTCTTTACAGTATTTTTGAATGAATCACTGAAAAGTAGGAAATAAAGATAAAAAACAAGGAAACTAGAATAGGTCATGACATCCTGTTCGCCCAGCATTTTACTGATGATAAGGTCATTTTCGCTGAGGAAGATGAATGACATGAAAATGATACGAGACGCTCAATACCAGATCTGAACCCAAAGTCAAAAATACCTTACTAAATCCGACAGCCTTCTTAGTACTAAGCAGACAAAGTTAGAGGGACAAAATTCACAAATGATCGGATGATCTCCACATTGCACAGCACACAGAATATCAGGACGGCAAAATTATTAAATTCAACAACAATTTCAGTTTAAGTTTCACTTGCGACACGTCCTTCAGCTGGCACACTTTCAGTTGAATGCACCAAGCTCAGAATTGTGTTTCACTGCGTTATCAATATGCCCTGCGTCACTCATATGCATTACAACAAACACTTAACACAAGAAACAGCTCTCCTCAAACAGTCATGTCACAAAACAAGCCACAGCAACCAGCTCCTCACTCCCTGCTCAGCTGCATTCCTTGGATTCTCGAAGCCCTGCACTATCGGCTGCTCCAGCTGGAACGAAATCCGTGTTGACTGCAAATGACTGTCAGCCTCGAACGGTCGTCCACCAGGTTCCTCACTGCTCCGCCACACGTTTCCAGCTTCATCTTTCCCAGAGGCAGTTCTCTCCCTCCTAAGTGCCACTAGTGTTCCGTTTGCAGGCTGATTCCCATCAGCCACGGCTGCCTGTTGACGACCGGTGGTGGCGTTCGGAGATGTTGCCGCGTTCTGGCCGCTACCTATCGGGTGTTGCGCAAGCCAATTCAGTTTCAACCTGCATCGCCAGCGGTGACACAGATGGCTGTACCGGAATTCACGGCACAGAGTATACAACTGAACCAGACTCGTCAGAGAGTAGCAACTGACCACAATGAACATATGTAAAAACAGATACGGGACTTTTGTGGTCATTGGGTGGTGTTTTGACCATGTGACAATGAGTACAGCACTATCTGCTGATAGTGTGTTTGTTAGCAGTTACACTCATATGGCAGTCGCAGTCTATGCACAAGACTCTGCACCAAAGAGAAGATATTCAGACTTGGCTTGCTATGATCCCTGAGACCTTACCCCATGTAACGCAACAGCTATCAAATACTAAACACAAAACAAAAAGAAAATTTATCACAATTTACATATCAAATCGAAGCAACAGTGAGGAAACATTTTTAATTAGTTATTTATCAGAGAAAAGTATTCCTATTGTATGGCTATTGCCACAAAATGTGCTGAGCAGTGTGTACACTGACAAGCAATTGACAGGAAACCATAATTGGGCTCCAGAGTAGGACTCAGGGGTAAGTTTGTGACTGTTGTTCACAATGCCACCACCTCTACGTTAATTACAATTTACAATAAATAATATTGTGGTAAGATAGATTAATGATAATGTCGTTATGCAGCCTAATTGTCGAGTTGTTAAATCGTCCTCTTTATAGTTGAAAACTACCTCGTGTGCCTGTCGCTGTTTCATTTCGTCTGTTAGCAATTGCGAATAGCTTGTAGATGCATCAGTGATTCGCTTCGAGAGTGCGAATACAATTTGTCTCATTGCCATCAAATTATTGGCACACTCACAGAACAAAGTTAAACATCTTAGAGTATGTCTGATTTTCATGGCCTGGTAACGGTGGTAATGTCGCTCTCAACTGTCAATTTCTACTCACTGCGCCAAAGGCCAGCTTCCAACGGTTGAAATGTTACGCCTCTGTTTCTCTCTCACACGTGGTGTGCGAGGCAGCTGTAAAGTCACCGTTGCCTGTTTCTTGGGATGACTGGTAAGGTTGTAAACTGGTCAGTTGTACTTTGTCCAGCCGTATTGAAAGCTTTCTACTGCCAAGATGCGGGAATAACAAGTTTGGAGTGCAGATTCAGGTCATGATGGGCACAATGCCAAAACAAGTGTCGTTTTGTTATTTCTACATTGAGTTCACGACCAGAACGACAGCTTATGGAATGAGTTATGTCACGGAAAACCATCTGCCCTTCTTTAATTCTGCTAGCTGGCGAGTCATTTTTTCACTTCTATTCGGTGTTGTATTCCTTTTCAAAATTTATCCTTATAACATTGTTGCTTCTAGTCAATCGAGGCTCGTATGAAGTCCTTACCTTCCTATTAAGAAGTTGTTATTTGGGTGCAGTGAGCATATTTTCCATTGTAGTGACCCTTGCTTCTCGTTCGAATACTTAACTTTTCTAATCTAACACAAAATTCCAAGTAATCGCTTTTTTCAAAAGTATAACCCTTATAGTATCCCGTTTGAATGGTGACCACACATTTCGAATGTCAGCAAACGTAACAGAAAACGTGCTAATAAATAGAAATTGTTATACGTTGAACATAATGGAAGCACTAACTGATAAGTCCCACGTAGAACCAAATTAATAATACGTGTACGTGATTGACCGACATAATTAAATATCGTTTTAGTTAACATAGGACTTACCAACGTTTGCGATTGTCAGCGTAACATCTGTAAATTATTACATGAAGCTTACAAAATAAACGTTGAGCCTATATGCAACCAACATTACTTAAAGAATTGAAAAATACATGACAAAAAACTCAGAGTAGTGTAGAGATTTCATAACAATTAGATTTTTTTGTGTTTACTAGAAGTTTCAGGTAGGTCCTATTCGGTACATGATCACAATTTGAGCGCTAGAATGGCTGTTTGTGCTGTACGTTGTACACCACAGTTTGACGAGTGCTGGATCTTCTTAAATATCGTGAGAGTCTGTCCCGTTTCCGCCGCATACAAGGCGTCAAACGTTAAATCAATTATCACGGGAAACGAGAATCTGATTGACGTTTTGCAAAGGACAGAGACAGGTGTGTTTCATACATACCTCAAAAACGTATCAGTGGTTATTACGAGTAACCGCATTACTTATTTAACAATAGCTTCTAGAAAAGTGACGATGGGAGTGAACCGGATCACCATCGGCAACTCCAGAATAATAGACGAAAGGAGACCCAAGCGCTTTCGCCGTCTGTTCCAATATAATAGCTTGCAGTAAGAGAGATTTTCTATGTACATAACAGTGCATAATTTTTCACTTACCCAGATTAAACATCACTATCGTTAAATGGGTATAGTTCGTGCATTATCATTGTGCCTGTAGGCCTGTAGGCTCAACAAATTTCCCGTCATCTCAGATCTTTCTTCAGGTCATTGGTAACGTTAAGAAAGTATTATGAAAAGATTACCATTGAGGTTTGGAAGCCAATTCCAATGACAATACGCTGTGCTACATCGGAAAAGTGCTAACAGAGTGCAGAGCAGCGAGTGACGCAGGTACGTGATCGGGGTGACTGGGCAGTAGTACACGATAAAAGGGTGACTCTCTCTGAGCTACGGCGTATATTAGCTTCCTCACTTCTGACTGTTTCCTATAGCAATAAAACCATTACTGAAACTCTCAGTTTTTCAATTTCATTTTCTTCATTTCTGTTCTGGGACAAAGATATAAATGTCACAATAATTTTATAAAGAAAGTTCTTAGTACAAGTCGAGGTGGGCATTGTTGAATGATGATTCACATGCAGCAATACAGGGTGTTTCGTGACAGGAAACAAAAACGCGACTAACAAGACTCCATGAAACAAATAAAAAGATTGAGTAAGTTACACGGCCTGTAAGGTGCCGATAAATATGTGTTATTCAACAAAAATAGAAACATCTTGGGAAAAGTAATGAAAACTAATGTGCTGGTGAACTTCCACATCCCACGTAACCACACAACACGGCGATAAGGCTACATGCCATACACAATGACTCACTTCCTGGAAGTGCTTAGATCTATGTAAACTTGACTTGAAACAACTTTACGCGACATTTTTAGAAGCAGCGTGCATACAGGAATCAATGCATAACTTGCTACTAACAACTTTTTGAACGCGGAGTTTCCTAAGCGGGTTTGTACCGATAGTACGAGTATTCATACAAAGAAAAGCGAAGTCATTACATACTATGTGTACTGAGAGCACAGAAATATTGGTTTCATTTGGTTCTGATATTTGTTTTCGAATTCTATTATTTTGTTATCTGTTTAGTCATACCTAAATAAGTTGGAAGAGTAACGTTTTGCCCCTTAATTTACGATTATCCATTAATCTCCAACCGTTGAGTCTTGATTAAGACCCTAGAATGCCAGGTAAGGAAGCTCTAATCGATCTAGAGTACTTAGAATGCTATCTTGCAATTAAAGTGCACCATACTATGTGTCATAGGTGAACTGTGAATCACAATTCCTCAACAACCACGCCTAACGTTTTCCACCGTATTACTTCCAGTCTCGCTAGCGTCAGCGACTGAAGCACAGGGAGGTGGCACATCGTTTAACACACAATGCTTTTCCGGGACGAACAATCCTTATCTCCACCAATCCTAAGGTTCGTTTTCCGCTGTTTCCTCAAACGAGGATTGATATAGGTATACGAAAGTAGAGAAATCAAATGTTTGCTGGCTGAGCAATGGCACGCACGCACGCACGCACGCACGCACGCACGCACGCACACACACACACACACACACACACACTCTAAAAACCCGAGCATCTGATGGTACGCAGATAGTTGAGAACTTCCAGCTTTTCTTGTCAGTACGTGCCTGCCTATGTGGGTGTAAACATTAAATCAGTGAGAAAAGTTCAAAGCCTCCACATCCTGTTATGGTCACCTATTAGCAGATGCGGAACAGCAGCTCAGCAGTCACTGATCTTAAGCAATCGACTTCGGTCTATATATTTCTCACTGGACGCAAGACGGCATGATGAAAATTAATGGCGTCGGAATGATCTATTCTATTGTCAGTATCGGTTGAGGTATTACACGCCACGCATATTGATCGGCAGTCTCTCGTGCTTCGCTGATGCAGGTTGCAGCCGTCTGCCGCGACAGAGTTCCGAATCGAAGCGTGACACACGACTGTGTGTAACTTAGAGTCCTGCAATCACGTTACAATAGAGCAATGTACTGTAAAACGGCAAAAAATGGTTCAAATGGCTCTGAGCAATATGGGACTTAAAATCTATGGTCATTAGTCCCCTAGAACGTAGAACTACTTAAAGCTAACTAAGGACAGCACACAACACCCAGCCATCACGAGGCAGAGAAAACTCTGACCCCGCCGTGAATCGAACCCGGGAACCCGGGCGTGAGAAGCGAGAACGCTACCGCATGAAGACGAGATGCGGGCTGTAAAACGACAGTAAATTGGTACAGCTTGCTGCTTCTAATCATTTCCTGTACTCCAATTTTTCACAACACTCAGATGTACAGCAATGTTTGCTTTATACCATACAGAAGAAATCTCATCTAATTATATAGTAATCGAAAGTAAGTTCCTTTGTTACATGAAAAGAGTGATTATAAACATGACTGGCACATTTCGACGAGAATGTATCAATAAGTATTTCTATATCTTCCATAAGGCATCTGCAGTTTGTAACGTGGTATGTAAAGAGAAGATACTAGTGCAGGACTGATCCACAAAAATATTGTGAAGACTATCGAAAGTGAGAGTAACGTAAACAATGTTATCGGAAACAGCGGCGAATTGGAACATAATCTCCAGGTCTATCAACCTCATATTGCAATGAGTAAGATGCGAAATTTACAATCAGCATCCAAAAGGATTCTGGGATCGAAAAGATAGCTCCAGAACCAGATAAAGTCAGCAGAAGACTCATTTACTCGAGCGATTTGTATCGAAAATGTTGGTCTGTTATATGATGCTGGCCAAAATAAGCTAGTTGTCAAGCTGCTTCGTGCAGGATCATGCATAAAGCCATAATTTCTCACTTTTTTACTTAGTACCTTGTATATGACGGTTAACTTCGAAACTTTTCATGTAAAGAATATTTCAGCCATTGATGCTTGAATGACGGCTACACTCAAAACTGCTGCGGATGTACAGGAAGATACTGCTGCGAAAATATGATTTCCTCGACCCCTACATAGAACTTAAACAACAACCACGCACGCGCAGTGTGTTGTCATCAGTGATATAAATGGCCGCACAGTGAATGCTTTCCATTCGTCACAAGTCCAGCTAACAGTACATTTATTAATTATACCAACGCTACGGGATAGCAGTAATTTTGAGAGAATTTGTTACTACAGAGAGCGAGGACGAACAGTATGTATTGTGAAAGTTGACGTTGCTGTGCTGAGGCCAAGTATTCCAAAAGCATATTCTAAAAGCATGCGTGCCGCTACGGTCCCGTTTGGCACCGATCGCCACCACCGGACGGAACGTGTTATATGAACGAGGTCATGAAACGTTTCACCTTCACCCAAAACAAGTTGTGAAAGTAGAAGTCTACGTTAAGCCAGTAACATTTTCTCAGCGTCTGTAACATAACAGGAACGAACAGACATACATCCAGGCTATACTTCTGTTCTTCGAAGTTTGAAGCCTTTTTTTGTGGATGCCGATTTGGCACCAACGACTGAATTTTGTATAACTTTATTTCTGAAATACTGTCGGGACCGTTGGAATATTCCACATTCCACGCCTACAGTGAGACTTGACACAAGCCAAATCGTATTCTATTAGAGTTGTACGGCTACTTCGCACACCCTCTCTACCAGACACTACAGTCAGTACTACCGTCACAGCAGCCTAAACCCAACACCAATAGCTCTAACAACTCCTTTTTTGTCAACAGGTAATATTTTTCTTTCAGAAAAGGTGCTGCTGTATTATTTACATTTGCGAATTAAAGTACAAGTTTAGTATTTCGAGTATACAGTTTAAATATTTTACGATAAAAATAGATTACCATTCGTAAACTTTACAAAACGGATCTCTGAAAGTAGCATTCGTACTATTAAGTGAAGACGCTACTGCGTTAATGAATTGTGAAGAACCGATAAAACTTGGTCAAATGTTACTATAACTTTGTACACTTGTATGGCCTCAGCGAATATGTAGATTATTGTAGTTGCAATCGTCTGTGACAGAGCCACCACCAGAGTGCATTAGTTTTGTTCGTGTTTGCTGTTGTTATCAGGTCTAAAAGTGTGTATAAGCTGAGTGAGCACCGTTAAACGTTTAGTGATCGCTGTACAAGGACACAGAGATGAGGCGTACACGTGTCGGAAACGGGCCTCATTGTGTGTCACCATTTGGCCAGATGGTCTAATCGCGCACGCAGTGTCCAAATCTGTAGGGCACTCGGGTGCGACGGTCGTCTGATGTTCGACCGCATGGGAACGTGATTTCAGGCATATTTGGCATCAAATACCTGGTCAACCACGTCTGACCACCACAAGAGAAGATCGTCGTATTGTACACGAAGCACATCATAGAGCAGTAATATCTGCGCCCGTCTCTGAGAAAAAGAAATGGGCTCCCTGCGGCATTTTGTCTTCACCCCCACCATCGGCTGGAGATTAGGCAACTGTACTAAGTAATTTTCTCCCAAAACGCAACCTACCTTTAACACCACAATACAAGCTGTGGCAAATCAGGTGCTGTCGTGACCTAGTGGCGTGGCGAGCTGCGACAGCGTTGCCATTGTGTTTAGCGACGAATCATTTTAACTACACAGCCCCAATGACCATTGTTGGCAAATATGGCAGCGACCTGTGGAGATGTTCTATTCTTAAGATGTTTTGGAGATGTACAGTGGTATCACTACTTGCGTCACGGTGGGGATAGCCGTCGATTACGTCTTCATATAACGGATGAAGACGACAGGAACATTTTGCGTCCTTAGGTGCTTTCTCATGTGACAGTATCATGGTACCATATTTCAACAGCACAAAGCACGTCCGTACTTGGCACTTCTCTCTACAAACTGTCTGTGGGACGTTGACATACATCTGTGGCCAGCAGGGTTTCTAGATTTATACAAAATGGAACATGTATGGGACTACCGTGTCCCAGTGCCAATATCGAGGACGGGTTAGTTACAGCAGTTGTGAGTCAGCTTGCTTTGACACCTTTCCCAAACAAGTTAGTACATGCATCAAAGCCAGAGGGGGTGCTAACTGGTACTGATAAGGGGGCTCACACTGTAAAGTCCTTTGCAAATCTGACCCTATTTCGTAACTACTGAACAAACTTTACACACACTCTCAGTCAGTGAAGTTTCATTTTTTTCCTAGTACCTTTCTGCGTGCTTCAACTTTTTTTCAGACAGTGTATAATCCGTCGTTAGCGCCGTGAAACATCACCATTCACATTACGTCATTAACAATAGTCTGAGAAAGACAGTTTGAGCATTGTGTGGCTACACATTTACACTGTTCTTACGTTTTTGTGCAAACAAGATAGTTCGCGAATACACTTTCAGCAGAGTCGTAAGTTCTGTCCTAAGTTCATGTATTGTTCGCTTGTATTCAATAATAAAAACAAAGAAAGATTTTTTTCACAATTTCTTTTATTCAAAAAGAACGGCTAAGCACAAAGGTAATCAGTTACAACAAATCCTTTTAATCCCATACACCTATAACGTAAGAAATGAGACAGTGAAAGACTTCGAGCACCTATGGATTGAAGGAACTACAACATATAAGCTTCATAAAAGTGTAAATGAATTGTAGACGAAACAACATAACCTTGCGATGCAGCTTGGAGCGATAGGGATCTCATTGGGAGTTGGAAATGTATTGAGGCCACAAAATATACTTGAACAGCAGTTCATTATTAGAAACAATTAAAGTGTTTATAATGACAAAATTTACACTTTAATAGTGGAAACACTGATTACTACAGAATATGGCAGTTAGGGCCAAGGCTCACATCATAAATATATACCATCCTTGAAATGCATATATGCAAGATTATAATTTAAAAAAGATAAAAATGATTGCTAAACGTCGGAATACCAAAATAAAATCAATGAAATAAGCTAAAATGCTAAGCATTTGCAATAAATTTGTTAATTGCCTCACAGCGTTGGTACCTAACTGACAATTATTAGTCAAGAACGTCAGTTGATCAACTAAACAATCAATTTCAGCAAGTGCGCTAACAGTTGATATCTTACTGATAAATGCATGCCACAACGAAGCCAAAATAATTTATACTTAAATTTTACATACAAACTGCATTAAGGAACACGATTCCTCGCTCAGAAAGACTAGTTTACGTCAACATTGATCAATCGTAGCCCTCCTATGGTAACAGGGGTGTCGATTTACCCAAGCAATAGTTTATTTCTTCTGTAAAGTTGGCTACAACAGTATTAGTTTTGTGTCATGTCTTTGTATTAATTCTCTCATTGTTGCGTAAATCAGCTACTGATCAGTCGTACTGTTAATCAGTTGCCTTCAACCACTACATGAAACTCAATTATCCCTGGGGTTGCTGATCATCCCTGTTACAGTTTACATAGTTGAAATTTGTTTACTAGCTTTCATAAGCTTTTCAAGTATGGAATCTGTAAATGAGAATGATCCAAGGTCTGAGGACATTGTGAGAAGATTGCATGGAGAATGCACATTGCCTCGAAATCAGATGAATATGGTATTAAAAAGATCACAATGTTTTATGCCAGTAACATTTTCAATGTTACATACTGTCCATATGTAGGGAAGGGTAACACGCAAACACAAACGAAAGATGTCAACATATTATGTAACTATGTGTGGGACATTTGGAATCATCCCTTGAGATAATTGGTTCCCATCTACACCTTTAGCGAACGTGACGCTGAAACGAAATTTGGCACCTCTTGGTACAATGACGAAAAATAAGAACTAAATCCAACCAAATTCTTTACTCGACAGAAGGAAGAAACTTTTAATGTCGGTTTTTGCATTTCATCATAAAAAGTGTTTGTATCTTTCACTCCTAAAAACTGAAAATCTGTAACACTTTCATCTGTAATGCATTGTATTCCTGATGTTGATCACACAACAACAACAAAAAAAAAAGAGATTACAGAACTATATAATATTACCACAAGGAGGAGCGGATACATTTGACAAAAAGGTAGAAGCTTACTCTGTGTGAGGGATATACGGCGCTGGCCACAACGCTCGTTTTACGGAATTTTCAGGCACGCAATAATAAATGCTGTTACGTTTTTCTTAGTACAATCACAGCAACATATGAAAGGAAAAGATGTTTTTAAAAATCTTAGATTCAAACTTGCTTGATCACACATGAAACGCTCGCCTTGTTCTCTGGGAACCAAAAGAAAGAAGGATCTCAAGTTCAAGAACAGAGATACAGAAAACTACAAGCAAGATGTCATTTGCATTCTAGAGATAAGGACAGTAAAGTGAAAATACCTTGTGTAAAATATGGGAGGTCTACATCCAATGACGATAGAAAAGAAATTTGAATATCATCTTTCTCTTGAAGCACACTGTCTTAATAATCGTTACGACGTTACTCCAAAGTGTTGGTAAGAATGTTAACACCTAATACTGGAAGAATTTTCTCCTTAAAAGTTTTTTAACGTCCATGAACCATGGACCTTGCCGTCGGTGGGGAGGCTTGGGTGCCTCAGCGATACAGATAGCCGTACCGTAGGTACAACCACAACGAAGGGTTATCTGTGGAGAGGCCAGACAAAGTTGTGGTTCCTGAAGAGGGACAGCAGCTTTTTCAGTAGTCTCACGGGCAACAGACTGGATGATTGACTGATCTGGCCTTGTAACACTAACCAAAAGAGCCTTGCTGTGCTGGTACTGGGAACGGCTGAAAGGAAGGGGAAACTACGGCCGTAATTTTACCCGAGGGCATGCAGCTTTACTGTATGGTTAAATAATGATGGCGTCCTCTTGGGTAAAATATTCCGGAGGAAAAATAGTCAATTATTCGGATCTCCGGGTTGGGACTACTGAAGAGGACATCGTTATCAGGAGAAAGAGAACTGGCGTTCTATGGATCGGAGCGTAGAATCTCAGATCCCTTAATCGGGCAGGAAGGTTAGAAAATTTAAAAATGGAAATACATAGGTTAAAATTAGATATAGTGGGAATTAGTGAAGTTCGATGGCATGATAATAAGACTTTTGGTCAGGAGAATACAGAGTTACAAATACAAAATCAAATAGAGGTAATGCAGGAGTAGGTTTAATAATGAATAAAAAATAGGAGTGCGGGTAAGCTACTACAAACAGCATAGTGAACGCATTATTGTGGCCAAGATAGACACGAAGCCTACGCCTACCACTGTATTACAAGTTTATATGCCAACTAGCGCTGCAAATGACGAAGAAATTGATGAAATGTATTATGAAATAAAAGAAATTATTCAGATAGTGAAGAGAGACGAAAATTTAATAGTCTTGGGTGACTGGAATTCGGTAGCAGAAAAAGGGAGAGAAAGAAACATAGTAGGTGAATATGGATTGGGGGGAAGAAATGAAAGAGGAGTCCGCCTTGTGGAATTTTGCACAGAGCACAACTTAATCATAGCTAACATTTGGTTCAAGAATCATAAAAGAAGGTTGTATAGGAACCGTGCGACTGCTACGGTCGCAGGTTCGCATCCTGCTTCGGGCATGGATGTGTGTGATGTCAATATGTTAGTTAGGTTTAAGTAGTTCTAACTTCTAGGGGACTGATGACCACAGATGTTAAGTCCCATAGTGCTCAGAGCCATTTGAACCACTTTTTGCAGGTTGTATACATGGAAGAAGCCTGACAGGTTTCAGATAGTTTATATAATGGTAAGACAGAGATTTAGGAACCAGGTTTTAAATTGAAAGACATTTCCAGGGGCAGATGTGGACTCTGACCACAATCTATTGGTTATGAACTGTAGATTAAAACTGAAGAATCTGCAAAGGTGGGAATTTAAGGAGATGGGATCTGCATAAACTGAAAGAACCAGAGGTTGTACAGAGTTTCAAGGAGAGCATAATGGAACAATTGACCGGAATGGGGGAAGGAAATACAGTAGACGAAGAATGGGTAGCTTTGAGGGATGAAGTAGTGAAGGCAGCAGAGGATAAAGTAGGTAAAAAGACGAGGGATGCTAGAAATCCTTGGGTAACAGAAGAGATAATGAATTTAATTGATGAAAGGAGAAAACACAAAACTGCAGTGAATGAAGCAGGTAAAAAAGAATACAAACGTCTCAAAAATGAGATCGACAGGAAGTGCAAAATTAGCTAAGCAGGGATGGCTAGAGGACTAATGTAAGGATGTAGAGGCTTCTCACGATGGGTAAGATAGATACTGCCTACACGAAAATTAAAGAGACCTTTGGAGAAAAGAGTAACACTTGTATGAATATCAAGAGCTCAGATGGAAACCCAGTTCTAAGCAAAGAAGGGACAGCAGAAAGGTTTAAGGAGTATATAGAGTGTCTGTACAAGGGTGATGTACTTGAGGACAATATTATGGAAATGGAAGAGAATGTAGATGAAGATGAAATGGTAGATATGATACTGCGTTAAGAGTTTGACAGAGCACTGAAAGATATAAGGCGAAACAAGGCCCCGGAAGTAAACAACATTCCATTAGAACTGCAGATAGCCTTGGGAGATCCAGTCCTGACAAAACTCTACCATCTGGTGAGCAAGATATATGAGACAGGCGAGATAACCTCAGAGATCAAGAAGAATATAATAATTCCAATCCCAAGAAGGAAGGTGTTGACAGATGGGAAAATTACCGAACTATCAGTTTAATAAGTCACGACTGCAAAACACTAACGCGAATTCCGTACAGACGAATGGAAAAACTAATAGAAACCGACCTCGGGGAAGATCAGCTTGTATTCCGTAGAAACGTTGGAACACGTGAGGCAATACTGACCCTACGACTTCTCTTAGAAGCTAGTTAAGGAAAGGCAAACCTACGTTCCTAGCATTTATAGACTTAGAGAAAGCTTTTGACAATGTTGACAGGAATACTCTCTTTCAGGCAGTAAACCAGTCAATTTACATAGGCGGGAATAACTGTCTTGCAGAAACACTCATAGTACTGAAACTTTCCACATGTAAATCAAAAATACATGCAATACACGCTTTTGTGAAAGATACCCAGAACATACTGGAGATATGATCGTTACTCACCTGCTTCCAGGGCGACACATGTCAGCCGCATAGTACAAACCTGCCTGCACAGTTCGGGCTGAGCAGAAGTGCCTCGTGCCTTAAGCCAGAAATGCCTGGTTACCACCGCCACGCATCCGAACAGACTACTGAGTAGTCTTCAAGAACGAGCCACAAATTTCTCACTGCAATGGCAATTAAATATTACGATGGCAATCCCAATCTGGTGACATTCGACGATAATCAAAGTATTGCAAATATCTCTTCTTCACAGCAGTGGATCTGGGACGAATCTCACATTGAAATATCAATATCTATATCCTTCTTATGTCGGGACATAATTTCTCAGGTACAATCTTTCATACTCCATAAGCCTGTCGATGCGTTGAAATCGCAATTTTCCACGTCAAATCCAATCCAAATGACAGCCCATAAATATTTAACTTGCACAAGTCGGGACATTGACCACAGTTACTTTACACCTCAACATATACTTTATAGGTCTGTCGATCACAGACAATCTGTCACACATCCCCTGTTAAATATAACACTTCGCCAATAACTGGTGCTGGTGCAACCAAACAATACTGAACAAAAATCGGCGATGGGTGGAAATGCCTTTTTCTTTTTCTTGCGAGTGGTATTTTAGAAAGAGAGGCATAATTCTTATAAGCGATTAGGTATTAAAAACTAAATCTCAACGAGTATGGTACTGTCACCCTGCATAAAAAATCGGTCTCAGGTCTACAGTCATACAAGTGTTGCTACTGGTATCCCTGTTAAAAACAATACATGCTTCATAAACCGAGGTGTCGTATTGCTACCGAATGAAGTGTCTTCCACACAAATCCAGTGACGGTGTGTATTAGCACACCGGAAATGCATGTCACCATAGGAGCAAGCTCGTATTAAAATAACCCTTATCGCTGAATTTAGAAAGCGATTCTGCTGAGGAAGTGGTATTAAACTGATATATGCAGCTCCCTCATGCCACTACTAGATCTTTCAGTTGTTATTTATTTGTAAAGCATTATATATCGAAACTGTGTAGACGGTGTTACAGAGGTTCTGCGAAATGTCCATGGGGTTACCGGTGAGGAAGGATGATGATTGATTAAGAATTATCACATACTGCGAGAGTGACTTGAAAAATGCAACACTTGATGACTTAAGAATTGTACAAAATCCTGCAACCAATACACCGGCTTTTCTCAACTGAAGTGTTCGCATTCTGGATGAAATTCTGTTTGCGGTTCGCAATGAGGTCTACTTTCGTTGGATCATTTGCAGATGTCTTTTAATGATTACAGTCATTGTTGAATCGTATTCGTGGACTCTCATATCGCGAAACGAGTCAACGTTTTTAGAACGCATTTGCTATTGTCTCCATTCAGCAAGCCCTCAACGGGGTTTTAGGCGGTCTCTCTGCATCTTGTAACTGCTCCTCAGACTCTTATCCCCCCCATATCCGCCGCTTTAGTTTTGTCCATATGATCGTCCCAATTTAAGTCAGAACTTAGAGGATTTCACTTAGGACCGTGTTTGGATCACTAGGTGGCCTGGCTGTAAAATTACTGAAATTGACCGAACATACGCCAAAAAGGAGGGAAATTGAGGGGTAGAAATGGGTACCTACATGTCCTCTGCTTGGTGCAGGAAAATACTTATACATGGGAATAGGAATTTGACAGCAACAGGAATACGAGAAAAGTTGACTTGCAAGTTCCAGCAACCACGCAATCCGGCATTTTTTGCGGACAGCAATAAGTCGACAAGAGTAGGCTGTTTAACGTGGAGGACCGACATATGTAGAGGACTTTTTTTTTTGAGTCATCAGTCTTCTGACAGATCTGATGCGGTCCGCCACGACTTTCTCTCTTGTGCCAACTTGTTCATCTCAGAGAAGCACTTGCAACCTTTGTCCTCAATTATCTGTTTGCGTGTATTCCAATCTCTGTCTTTCTCTACAGTTTTTGCCCTCTACAGCTCCCTCTAGTAATATGGAAGTCAGTCCCTTATGTCTTAACAGATATTCTATCATTATGTCTCTTTTCCTTGTCAATGTTTGTGTTAAATTCCTTTCCTCTCCGATTCTGCGCAAAACCTCCACATTCCGTACCTTGTCAGTCCACGTAATTTTCAAAATTCGTCTGTAGCACCACATCTCAAATGCCAATGCAAATGCACCGATCCTCTTCTGTTCCGGTTTTCCGACAGTTCATATTTCACTTCCGTACAATTCTGTGCTCCAAAAGTATTTTCTCAGACATTTATTCCATAATGTAAAGATGTTTGATACTAGTAGACTTCTCGTGACCAGGGATGCCGTTTTTGCCAATGCTAGTCTGCTTTTGAAGTCCTCCTTGCTCAGTTCGTCATTAGTTATTTTCCTCATTAGGTAGTAGAATATCTTCACTTTATCTACTTCGTGACCATCAGTCCTGATGTTAAGTTTATCGCTGTTCTTATTTCTGCTACTTCCAAGTTCTTTCGTATTTCTTCGATTTACTCTCAGTCCATATTCTGTACTCATTAGACTGTCCATTTCATTCAGCAGATCATGTAATTCTCCTACACTTTCACTCAGTGTAGCACTGTAATCATCAAATCGTGTCATTGACACCATTTCACATATAATTTTAATTCCATTCTTGAACTTTTATTTGATTTCCATCATCGTTTCTACCATGTGCAGATTGAACAGTAGGGGCTAAGAACTGCATCCCTATCTTACACAATTTTTAATCCGAGCATTTCGCTCTTGGTCGTTCACTCTCATTATCCCCTCTTAGTTCTTGTACATATTGCACATTATTCGTCTCTCCCTACAGCTTACCCCTACTTTTCTCAGTATTAAAAACATCTTACACCATTTTACATTTACATTGAAGAACGGTTTTCGAAGTCAACAAATCATGTGAAAGTGCCTTGAATTTTCTTTAGTCTTGCTTTCTTCATCAACAACAACGTCAGAACTGTCTCTCTGTTTCCATTACCTCTCCTAAAGCCAGACTAATCGACATATAACACACCCTAAATTTTCTCTTCCATTCTTCTGTATATTACTCTTTTCAGAAACTTGGATGCATGGGCTGTTAAGCAGATTGCGCGGTAATTCTCGCACTTCCCAACTCTGGCTGCCTTAGGAATCCTGTGGATGATATGTTTCGGAAAGTCAGATGGTATGTCGCCAGACTTATGCATTATACACACCAACGTAGGTAGTCATTTCGTTGCCACTTCCTCCAATGATTATTGAAATTCTGATGGAATGTTATCGATCCCTTCTACCTTATTCGAGCTTAAATCGTCCAAAGCTCTTCCAAATTCAAATTCTAGGACTGCATCCACTATATCTTCTAAATCGACTCGAATTTCTTCTTCTATCACATCAGACAAATCTTCCTCCTCAGAGAAGTTTTAAATGTACTCAGTCTGTCTATCCGCTCTCTCATTGCATTTAACAACGAATCCCCGTTACACTCTTAATGTTACCACCCTTGCTTGTAATTTCACCGAAGGTTGTTTTGACTTTTCTGTGTGCTGTTACAGTCATTCTGACTATCATTTGTTTTTAGATTTCTTCACATCTTTTATGCAGCCATGTCGTCTTAGCTTCCCTGCCCCTCCTATTTATTTCATTCCTCTGCGACTTGTATTTATGTATTCCTGAATTTCTCGGAACGTTTTTGTACTTTTTTCTTTCATCAATTAGCTGAAGTATTTCTTTTGTTACCCTGGGCTTCTTTACAGTTTCCTTCATTGTACCTATGTTTTTCTTCCCTGCTTCTGTCACTGCTCTTTTTAGACATGTACATTCATCTTCAACTGTACTGCCTGTTGAATTACTTTTTTTATCGCTGTGTCTACAGCCTTAGAGAACTTCTACCGTATCTTCTTGAGTAATGTCTTAAACGTCAGCCTACTCTTCATCATTACTGTATTGTGAACTGAGTCTGCATCTGCTCTTGGGTATGCCTTACAATCCAGTATCTGGTTTCGGAATCTCTGTCTAACCATGATTTAATCTAATTGAAATCTTCCCATATCACCCGGTGTTTCGTGTAATGTTTCAACCTGCTTCGCCCTGCAGCTCCATCATGCATAGCTCAAAGGTTTCTTCATCTAAAGTTAAAACACCCTGATTTGTTAGGCCACATCATATTTTATTCTTCTTCTTCGTCTTCTTCTTAATCGTCTGATACATCATCACAACACTCTGAAATGTAAAGAGCTCGTTTCTACTATACACCAATACGGAGTGCTAAACTCCACAGCGTACATGCATCTAGAGAGATCGTGTATAATTGCAGCGCCCGCAGTTCGTGGTCGTGTGGTAGCGTTCTCGCTTCCCACGCCCGGGTTCGATTCCCGGCGGGGTCAGGGATTTTCTCTGCCTCGTGATGGCTGGGTGTTGTGTGATGTCCTTAGGTTAGTTAGGTTTAAGTAGTTCTAAGTTATAGGGGACTGATGACCATAGATGTTAGGTCCCATAGAGCTCAGAGCCATTTGAACCATGTTTTTTGTAATTGGAGATCGATGTGAGTAAGACTTTTACAAAAAAAATCTTTGCAGAACGGGAGTTGCACTACTGGATCGGAAAAACCGATCTACATCATTTGTGCCAGTCAGTACAAGTATGGAACCAATGTTATACTTTCTGCACTCTCCTACGTCTCGTCAATTTCAAATTAATTCGGTGACAATGTCGCAGGTAAGGTTGATTAATTAACGAGGAAGTGTTATGAGATGCATAGAGGGAGGTCATTTAGCGTTTTACTGATAGTACTTAGCCTAGAGCTTCGACGAAGGGATAACTCATTTCGAAATATAGGAGTGAGTGGTATTGCTTTGAATCTCCAACTTTATCCGACGAATGGGAGAATTCTTTGTCACTCCAATCATATGGGGAGAGATGACAAATTGTAATAAAGTACAGGCTAAGGAACATAGTTTCTGCAGCTCCTTTCAGCTGTTGACTACTTCTTACACAAAGTAAAAGTATTTGTGCCATGTGACGTGAGTTCTGTAACAGGTTTTGCAATTCGCACACATTTATGTGAGCATCACAGACTAATGGAGGGTGTGGTTTATCAATGATACAGAAATTGAGAACTGCTGGCTGAAAGCATCACGAGACTGACGCAATGAGACGTTTTGTTCACAAGGCAACTCGTCAGGAGTTGTGGTTTGGACCTCGAGTAATTGAGTGGAATTCTTGGAAATTGAGGAAGACAATGTACAGTTACGAAAATTGATGAAATAATATTGAAAATTAATGAACATAGACGAAAAATGTGGGTATATGAGGTTACTTACATGCTCGTCTAGGTGTATGAAAATCATTATATTCGTCCACTGCTGGGATTGCCATCTGATGGTGCATACTATCCGCTCTCTATGAGTTTAAGTCCTGCAGAATACCCCCTTGTTCCACATGCAGTTAATCACTGTAAATCTTACAAGTGAAGGTCACAGTGTGCGAAGATTTGGTTATCAGGACAACTGCCACTGAGACACCGAAGCAGCTATCATATATCTGGGTGCAGTATGCGTAACCAAAGGGTCTCTTCGAAAAATGGACACCAAACGTCTACTATTCAGTCATTCCGCGCAGTCAGATTTAATATAGGGGTGTGATGACATCGGACAGCTGTTTGAAAACTCTCCACAATGTCGCAAACTATTCCAATTTACAAATGTCGCCATGTGTTCCACATTTTCATAAAAAATGCACCAACTCTGTCTTTTATTTCTGTCGTTGTGTGGGTTGTGGGAGCAGCATAGCTAATACCGTGTGATGTCCAGCTTTCTGTGAGAGCCAATGGATCAAAACGTGCTGATGTCGGTTTAGCATCTGACACAGACTCCGAAATCGTGGAAGCTGTAATCATACACTGCTATGATGTGTTACAGTGGGACAACAATGCATCAAACTGCTTACGAAAGAGCATCACAAGAACCCTCTCCCTTTAACTGATAGTTGATATGGTCTTCCTCCTGTACAGGCGACAAAACTTTACACTGGTCTGCACAGGCGACTTCTATTACTGGCCTCTGCTCCAGTGGACCAGTACCTGCATATTCAACAATATCACCACAACATAAGCTCGCCACCAGTTGATGTTAGGGAGGTTTTTATTGTTCATAGTTGTTATTTGTTGGATGGTTCAGAATAACAACAGTGGAGAGAACGTTTGGGTGGCAGAACTGAAAGCATCCTGAGATATGCTCATCTCCTTCAGACATGTATGTAGTATGGAAATGCACCGTAACGCAGTAGCAAAATTCTCGTCCTTCTCCACTTTCCGTGCGTTGTGAAGTCTTCCTAATTTTCCTGAAAAGAAACACCTCCGAACCACTCCTAGGGTCTTTCCTACTATCTCATGTTGCAAGGGGAAGTTTCGTTTGGTGTTGGCCTTACACACTGTACATGGTTGGCAGAGGTATGACGACATGTCCTCATTTCAACACAGAGGTCCCGTCAAGTCAGCTCACCCTGCTCTTCCACTGGATACAGAATATGGCAGACATTGTGCTCTCCCACCTCCACTCAGTTCCGACTTACATTGAAACGATCACCTAGGCTAAACTGTATGGGGGCGGGGCAAAGGCTGAGGAGCCCTTACAAGTTGAGAGACGTCTAAATCCACTTTGGAATTTGGTCAAATCGTTTGGAGATATGAGAATCCACGAATCTGATTCAACAACTACAGCAATCATTAGAAGGCATCTCCAAAGGTGGTATGTGGTTAAATCGAGAGATCTCATTCAGAACTGCAGACAGAATTACTCCCAAAAAGTGTAACACTATGGATCTGAAAGGCCAGTGAATCTGTCATAAGTTTTTACACATTTCTTACGAATTCAATGTAGCATTGCATTTTTAAGTGATAATTCTTAGTCAGTTAACGTCCTTCCTCACCAGGAACCCCATGGCTATACCGCAAAATCTCTGTTACACTGGCTACAGGATTTGGAGACAGAAAGCTTTACATATAGTTGTTGAGCTTGAGAAAGGTCGAGTAGCGGCAAGAGGGAGCTGCAAATATCTGTTTAATACCAGTTTCTTGGCAGAATCACTTCCTCAATTCGGTGAGAAAGGTGATTATATTACGAGATTACTCCTCTGGCGACGTGCGCTCTCACTTTCGGTCTGTTGATAAACCCCCCCCCCCCCCCCCCGCGATCAGCGTCTATATTTAAAGTCGCAATATTTGTGTCGAAGACACTTAATTCGGTAGCAATACCATCCTCAGATTTACCAAGCATATAGATTTTTTATCATGGATGCCGTTAGCAATAGTTGTGTCTTCCTGTAGAACTGAGACTGATTTTGTATTCTGGATGACAGTGACTTAGTCGTTGAAATGATGTTTTTAATGGCTAATCATTTATAAGACAATTATGTCTCTCTTCCTAAGACACACTGATACCAGCAGTGAGAAATAAAGATGAGGCATGTCCACCACCGCGGATTTTTGCTCATTATTGCTTCGTGACAGCAGCATCAGTAATAGGCGAAGCATTGTGTTTAGTAAGGGATGTGTGATAGACTTTCTGTGATCGCCAGGCTTTTAAAGTACATGTTGAGGTGTAAAGTAACTGTGGCCATGCCCCACATGAGCAAAGAAAATGTCTATAAGGGGCCAATTGAATTGCATTTGACGTAGAAAATTGCGATTTCAACGCATCGAAGGCTAGGGAGGATGAAAGATTTTACGTGCAAAATTATATCCAGATATAAGGCGGATATAGATACTGACATTTCAACGTGGGATTTGTCCCACACCAACTGCCGTCAAGAAGAGGTATTTGCAATACTTCAGTCACTGCCGAATAAATATGTTGCTGGTTTCTTAGAACGACCATGCTCGTTTTTTGGATGATTGGTGGAGGTAGCCTACGACCGGAGCAAATTGACATTTCCAACTTAAGGTACGAGCCGCCATTGCACCACCCGCACTGGAAAGGCAGGGTGCAAGAGTAAAACTGACTTCAACATATCGCCCTCCATGAGAACGAAGAAATACTCAGTATGTGTTGGTTAGCCTTCACGAAAGCACGTGATGTCAATATTTTCTGATTTTTATGTGGAAATTTGATAAGATTCAATTATGACGAGTGTTTTACGCAGGACAATTACTCCCTCCCCAGTAGATTGGTCGGGTGACTATGTTGCCATTCTACCCCTGTCCCTCTTTTTTGGCTGAGAGACCATCGATTGAAATGTGTTGTTGGCACCTAGATGGCAAAAGACAGGTGGATGAGACATCTTCTGGTTCTCTAGACTTTGTTAACACCCACAATTATAAGCATTAAAGCTTTATTTGACTTTTTGTAGTACATGGATGATATGGAATCTATCACTGCCATCGGTATTCGTTAAAAATTACAAATGGAACTACCAGTTTAATCTATTTTCAAGTGCTTACATCAAGATCTTGGAAGACAGTATGAGTTTCTGGTTACTCAGTGATATGCAGCAATTCCCTCATAATGATTTCGCTTTGGTTTCGGGTCTCTCGATACATAATTTCCGCTAATTAGTATGATATTCTGGCAAAACATGTGAAAAATACATGAGATTCCGGAAAATTTCAAATGCTACTGGATGATATCAGCTTTAAAGTGTTAGAAATACGTCGCTTTTTCGTGTGTAGAATCGAATGAAACTGATATCGGTTTCGACATCGGTAAATTAATTCGCATTTGACTAATGATTTCCCCATGCACAGTGCTCCGAAAATAAATATTCTTGTACGCCCAGAGTTAGGAGACGATCGAAACTCGTTGCAGAAGCCACAACGGCAAGCAGGCCAGACTGGAAGCAGTACCGTAAGCAGATGTCTTTGTGCCGGGAAAATCAGCCCAGCTTTTGTACACCAGTTTTGAGTGCGGATGGTGCCCTCGAAGGGCGCTCTGTTCGCGCAGCACGCCAGCTAGTGTGGGGGCCGTTGCCTCGTGTCCGATGGCGCCGGTGGATAGCCGACCGACATCGCGAGGAATTGTACAAAGTGTTCAGACTCTATATGGTAAATGTGCTTATGCTTTTTCTGACACGTCTGTCTTCGCAGTACATATGTGAGTGTCGACAGCTATATGCAGGATGCGGAAGTATTGATTTTTCCTGCTGCAGGATAATAATTGTGTTTACTACAATGATATGTTAATGAGAGAAAGTCGTTTGCGGTGATGTAGCGTGTTGGAGACCAGTTTCACGCCGAAAAATTGAAGCTTTCCTCGACAGCAGCAGAGAAGTGTAATTAACAAAGGGGCTTTGGGGGTAATTTTCGTATTTCATGATCTGTGGACCACTTTCTCAGGGTTTACCTGTCAGTGCAATACGACTTCTGTATATTTTCCGATCTGTACTAAGTAGTCTGCTGTTGAAATTCTCGTAATTTGTCCACCTATACAAAATGGCGGGAGTTCAAAAACTTCAGAAAGCCACAAGGCATTCTGTGTGAGAGGGGGAGAGGGGAGGGGGGATTGGCATAGGAGTCTCTAAGACTGTTTCGAAGAAGACGGGGACAGAGCAAGGTATCTATGTACCGTATTGTAACAGCCGACACGCGCGTAATATCTTCTTTGTTCGAGTGTTCAGAGACTATTCGTGGACAGACCAGCCTCCTCTGGTTCGGAGAAGTGGGATGCCGTCCCCTGCCTGCCATTGTGTCTTTAGAACACCCCAGGGCAGCAGTTGTAGATCATCGAAAATTCCATCCATTTTTCTGGATCTGGAGGAGAATCTTTTAAGCGTCCAATCTGCTCTTGTCTGTGTTTTTCACACTCCATTGTGGGTTTAGAAATATATTATGAACATTTAGAGCCATAATTGTTCTCCTTTCTCTCCAGTGCAGAGTGAGTTCCTTTTACACCAATTTCCAGATGGGTGTAGCCAAGGAAAGCGGTGGATGGGAGGGGAGGGATGAAGGATTTGCCAGATCGGGATTGAATAATTAATTGATCTATTTAATTAGTTAGTCAATTAATTTGATACCAGAAGTGTGTTTGTATCAGTGAGAGGAGGGGGGAGGTGTTGGCGGTATTTCCCAGAGGATGAAGGAAGAGGAGGGGGAGAGAGAGGGTTGGAGGGTTTCTCAGATGGACAGTCTGTCTTCAGGAGCTATAAATCAGCACTCAGTGTGTCATAAACCACTTAGAAGAACAATAAGTTAATGGGAGGGGGGGAGAAATTACACTTAGGTTTCCTCTGAATGTATCTTGCCCTCGAATTATGCAATCTGCACTATGGAAATGCACCATAACGAAAATTGTTCTCCTACTTCATGTAGCCACAATATTTTCATTTAGGAAACACCTTCCCATAACTTCTAATTCTCTCTTTGATATGAGTATGTAGAATTAGTTGCAACAAGTGTGAACCAGCAACTTTACTAGTTTACTTATTTTGGGTCATCATCAGCCTTCTGACAGGTTTGATGTGGCCCAACACGAATTCCTCTCGTGTGCCAACCTCCTCATCTCAGAGTGTCAGTTGCAAATTACGTCCTCAGTTACGGATGTATTCCAGTCTATTACTTCCTCTGCAGTTTTTCCCCCTACAGTTCCCTTTATTATGATGGAAATCATTCCCTCATGTCTTAACACATGTCTTATCATCCAGTCCCTTCTCCTTATTAATGTTTTCTAAATATGCCTTTCCTATCCGGTTCTGCGCAGAACTTCCTCATTCCTTACCTTGTCGGTCCACCTAATATTTAACATTGTCTGTAGCACCACATCTCCAGTGCTTCCATTCTCTTCTGTTCCTGTTCTCCCACAGCCCGTGATTCACTACCATACAATGCTGTACTTCAGACGTACATTCTCAGAAGTTTATTCCTCAGAGTAAGGCCGTTATTTGACACTAATAGACTTCTCTTAGTTCCATTGATAGTCTGATTTTGATGTCCTTGCTTCATCCGTCATTGGTAATTTTGGTGCCTAGGAGGCAGAATTCCGTAACTTCATCTACATCGTGACCTGATGTTAAGTTTCTCGCTGTTCTCATTTCTCCTACTTTCATTACTTTCGACTTTCTTCATTTTACTCTCAACCAATATTCTCCGACAGGAGGAGCCGCGCGAACCGTGACAGGTCGCCTAAGGCCACGCTGCTGCTCCGCGAGGCTTTTATGGACAAATTTGTGGAAATATGTGAAAGGGTATTACAGCAGCTTCTGGTGGCTGCCAGATCACGTTGCTGCCATGACGCTAGGCGAAAGCACCTCATAGAGCCGCCAAGAATTCGAATATCTCAACATAGCTTGCTTCTAACAATAAGTCTGCTCTCTAGACATAGTCCCACAGTGCAGCAGGTTTTCCGTACTCACTCCAGCGGTGAGCCACACTGCTGCCAAGGGCGTAGAGTCTCGCACCTTCTGCACAGAAGCTTTACATTACACACCATCACTCGCCATGACACACTGATTCACTGCAGAGTTGTCCATCTTCATGTGACGCTGACGCCAAGTCATTGTAACACGACTTATTCAATTGCGCCATATGCCACTCACTGAGCAAAGCTAGACATGTGCATGTTAAAGCCAACTAGCCAGATTCAGGCAAACAGCTTGCCGGCCCCTTGTCCTGTTGTGCTTATTGGCGGCGTCATTGTTGTCCATCACGAATGCAGCGCTAATTGACAATTAGAAAATAATATATTAATTTTGACAGACACCTCTTTGTGAATCTCTACAGACCTGGTATCACACCTCAGTCCTCCGCCACCTGTCATCCTTATATGGTAGCAGCCCCTTCACCACAGGGATCGGCTATAGTCGTCGTGAGGTCTGATGACGTCGTCTTCAGTCAGCAGCTGACGTTTCGTCATCCACACAACTGAACGTCAAGACCACAGCCTGCTGTGTCAACACAATGGGATGAGAGAGAGCTGTGGGTTATTTGTGGTGTGTGTGAGAGGCACAGGAACTAGGAGGGGTGTCACCTTAATTTGAGTATTACGTTGTCTGGGCCAGAGGAACCGCCTGATCTATCTAACTTATGGGATAACTAGAAGGAGCAGTACTGGGCCCGTTAGCTGCCCAAAGTGTAATCTTCTTGGTCATTCGGCGCATTTCACTGATTCAATATATGTAACCAGCCTCATGTGCCACTGCCACGATCATGTTGCGAGATAATCTAGTGAGTCTATATTGTTAATGGCAAGGCGCACAGCGAAATTTTCTGTCTGTGTATCGTTGCGTATTTGCAATGCATGTATAGTATGTGAATGACAGGTAAGGTGTCGAAATGGCAGAATCAGAGTCACGGTGCGTTTGCAAGTCGGAAGTGGTACGTTTGTTGTTGGGAAAGGTAGCACAGATGTCTGCAAATACTATGGGGTGTGAATAGCAAACTGCACTGTTCGAGACTCAGATCCTTTCTGAAATCTCGGCTGAGGATGTGGTGTCGTTCGTGGAGTACCTGACGATGTCAGCAAGTAAGAGTGCTTGGTGCGATAGTTATTAAAGATGGTGAAATTCTGTCACTTCGATGAAGCAAAAACCTCCGAATTTTTTACTGTATTCTCAAGATCGGTTGAGGTATTAAATGTCATGCGTATTACTTCACTGACTTACCTGCTTTGCTGACGCAAGTTACAACCCTCTGTCTGCTAGAGGGTTTCAAATTGTTGCGTGTAACATAGCGGTGCTAGAGAAAGCCTCAGAAAACTGAAAGAAAACTTCGAAGAGTTCTTACACACGTAGAGCACCACCTCCTTCAGCATGGCAATGCTAGAGCACATGCGATGCCTGTGACATATGTAAAAAATTCGACGAATAGCGTTCACTATCATTTGCTGTATAGTCCCGACATGGCCCCATCCGATATTCATTAGTTTCAAAAACAAAGAATACCTTTGGGGAATTCACTTTGACGGCGAGAAACGACACAAGCGTAGGTGAGAGTTTGACTCGGTCAACAATGTCAAACATACTACAGTGACGATATCAACAAATTGGTCTTCCATTACGAGGAAACGTTTTATCAGCGGGGTGCCCACGTTGAGAAATTAAGAGGCATACATGAAGAATAAAGTTATAGAATCTTAGTGAAGTTTGTTTAATTCGAAGGCATCAGAATTTAGCACGCCCTTGTACATACATATGAGTTGAGATATAATGACAATGTAAATAAAATTCTGCTACAGGGAGCTGAACAAAGAGCACTCGACGCTTTCCTAAGTGGCTTATCAGCAGAAATATGAGAATGCTCCTGGGGTTCTACATTCTGATGTTATGTTACCAATGAAATGTGAGAGGATATATATTAATAGCGGTATGTGATGCACTTGGCGGTTTGTCCACAAATGTGAGTTGTAGGCGTACGTGACATGTTCAGCTGCAGCGCGGCCGCCTCAGGGGGATAGAGGTAATATATATTAGCTACTGAATTATGGTAACGATACCAGTGATGGGCGGGGACGTTAAATGGAAGAGGGAACCAGAATTCTGCTGGATGCAGCCAACTCGTATTCAGGGGCAGAGGATACAATAATGAGTGTTGTCGGAGGGGAGAAATATAAGTTTTTGTTGGACACAGGGGCAGATGTGTCAGTAGTCTATAGACGCACAGTGGGGAGGGGGCGGTGGAACCCGCCACACCATACGTATCGTGGTGTGGGGGGTTACTATGTGAGGCCATTGTGGTCAGTGGAGTTACGTTTTCAAACAGAGGCAGTACAGATTGTGGTGGTTGCTACCTAAGCGAGCAAGGGTTAGAGCGTGATCTTGGAGTTGGACGTCCTGTATCAACATCATGCCACAATTGTCCATCGGTGATGCCTTTGAGAACTTAGTAGGAAAACATTTCTGCTACGGGAAGCTGTTGACAGGGTAGAGCTGTTGCGTAATGGGTAATCCAAGTGAACCACGTACAAACGACCTAAGGCTTGAGTCATATGACTGTGTGCCAGGTGGGACTGGAAAGTCGCCTTCGAGGAACCAGACTAACGTGTCGATATGTTGTGTGTAACAGAGCTGCCGGAAGGGAATGATGCAGCGAGTTGTTTTGATAAATTGACTATGTGTACAAGAGAGACAAGATGGGAAGCCAGTAATTGTGAATCTAGACACTTTTGACGTCGAAGAGGTGTGCCTGCCTTACGGGATGTTAGTAGCAAGATTGGACTTTCCGGAGGATGACATCTGGTGCACAGTCGGTGTAAAAAATGGCCAACCAGAAGCCGCCGCTAAGACTGCATTAAGTAAGAAGATGGAGCATCCGAAGGGAGTAGAGGGGGTATGGATTTGCAGTAGATATTGGGATCTCAAGGTCTGTTTCTTTTTCTGGCACTGTAACTAGCAATGCCTGTTACACAGCACAGAGTAACGATGGGAAATGAAGCACTGGTTTAGCAGAAACTATATCGCATACCTCCATATTTACAGCTGATAATGAAGTACTTAAGTTGGCTGATGTGATAATCGAAGAGAGCAGTAGTTCAAGGGGGTATGGGACAAGACTTATGATTTTGCCTAAGGAGCATATAGACTCTTGTAACAAGCACAAGTTCTGCTGTGATAAGACAGTAACAAATTTATATCCCACACACATCACAGAGGCTACTGAAACATGTAACAGTGCCGATATTTCTCTCTTATGAATTTATGTAGCACATAGCTTCGGTTAGATGTGGCTCTGGAGGACTGAGTGAACGAAGCATTTGAAGTTGCCTTGGGTCATTTTTAGTATCACAGGATACCGTTTGGACTAAAGAATGCTCCTGCAACCTTTCAGTATTGAAGTGACACAAGCTTCGCCTGGTCTAGTCAACCTGGAATGTATAAGTGTGTTCAGGAATGACCTGGAACATTGTAGGCATCACGTGAGAGAGGTGTTTAAGAGGTTGTGGGTTGCATACCTGACATATTAAATGACCCTTTGCCCTTCCCTTTTCAGATTTTCTAGCTTACCTATTACTTTCAAACTTCTGACATTCCATTCTTTGACTCTTAGAATCTCATCCCGTTGTTGCCTGTTCCACATTTTTCCCGTAGTCACCTCCTCCTATGCAGCGTCCTCAAGGAGATCTGAACGGTGGAGCAATCCTTTGCCAGTGAGGAGATTATCATAACACCTTTTCAATAGCAGACCACGTGCCTACTGCTTCGTCATGACGTTGATCATTGCTGACTCTCTCGTCTCTTAAAGGTAGTTTCCCACCTCAACGAGAGGACTATGTACCGAACCTCTGGCCGATCCTCCACCCACATCGAAAAGTCCATAGGAAGAGCGAATGTGACTCTTATGTCGGAAGATTTCGGCCACCATTACAAATGACTTTTATTCGAAATGTAACCAGAGTTTGGGTTTGAACTGGAGGCGTGTTGCTAATGAGGACGCTATCCTTAAACCAAATCCATTCCTCCTCATAAGTTGACAAGTCTGTTGATGTAGCGAGTGTGATTTCTTACGCCAGAAGACTTCGGCCACCATTTTATATGTTTTTTAGTTCAAATTTTACCAGAGTGTGGGATTGAACTGGGGACTTAATACTGATCGAAGATGGTATGCCTAGATCATGGGTATATGTCCGTAATTTGTTGGAGTACTTTACCTCATGGGGTATGACTTAGTACGTTGAGTTAGTTACATTCCCGTATTTTCTGTTAGCATGCATTCATTGACACTGTGATGTCCAGTGTTTTTGCAAAGAAAATACAAACTACAAATTAGAGTAACAAGAACAAAGTGAAGTACTCAATGACGAACTTGGTGTGTCATGTGACGTCCGTCGAGAGCAAATGATATGAAAAATGACGACCAAAATGAAAAAAAGGGGTGAGGTGGGGTCTTTGATAGCCAAGTAAAACCTTCAGGATCACAGATTGGAACCCAGGGACTGCTTTAATTTTAAATAAAATATTAGCAATGGCGGATGAAATGTTGCAGCATAAGGAGTCACCATCGCCCTTCAGACCAAACTGTCATAGTGGGAGGAAGAATAGGCGCCGGCCGGAGTGGCCGAGCGGTTTAGTCTGAAACCGCGCGACCGCTACGGTCGCAGGTTCGAATCCTGCCTCGGGTATGGATGTGTGTGTTGTCCTTAAGTAGTTCTAAGTTCTAGGGGACTGATCAGCTCAGAAGTTAAGTCCCATAAGGCTCAGATCCTTTTGAAGAATGGGCAATCTCTTTCCCTTCGGATTTGTGACTGTCTTTAAAAAGGCGGAAAAAACAACAATGGTCAACGGCATGAATATGCAGAAGAGAATGGAAGTCCCTGCATTAAAGACAAATAATGTGTGTCCACAGGACATGTAGCCTCTAACTGGGAAAGTGTCATGATGATCTGTCCATTGGTGAAAGACAGGGGATTAGTACCCCTTGGAATTTCCGGAAGGAAACTGCAAAGAGGAAGGCGGCCATCATACTAAGATGGAATAATCAACAAAGGGATAACATTAATAGAGTAGGAGCATCGAGTGAAAGAAGTTTGAATCTAGTATGAAAATTTTCCCTGTCAGACAAATGTATGGTAATATCAACGCTAGCAGAAAGTGGTACAGCGGGTATAGGGTTCGTTATCAATAGGAATATAGGGCAGTGAGTCAGCTACTGTGAACCGATAGATAATATACGTGAAACAGAGCCGGAAACATGGGAAGATTCCATCTCGATTACACATTGGTCAGACAGAGGTTCCGGAATCAGGTGTTGGATTGTAAGGTATACCCAAGTGGAGATATAGATTCAGACCACTATTTAGTAATGAACAAGTGTAAACTGAAGTTTAATAAAATCGTTGGAAAGGATCAGTGGGGAAGAAAATGGGGCACTGAAGTAATGAGTAATGATGAAATATGTTTCAGATTTGCTAAGGATATGGTTATTGCGATAAGGAACGCCAGCGTAGGCAGTTCAGTTGAAAAGGGGTAAACATGTCTAAAAACAACAATCACCGGTATTTGATACACAGTCATAGACATAACGAGGCTAACTGAAAGCAAACCTTGGGTAAAAGATGAAATACTTCCATTCAGGGACGAAAGAAGTTACTACAAAAGTTTTAAGGGAATGAGAAAGGTACAGCAATATAAACATGAAGTACAGGGCAGCCAAGACGAAATTTCTGCGTGAAACATGTGAAGAAACAGAGAAAGAAATGATCGTCAGTGGAATAACTCAGCATACGGAAAAAATCAAAGCACCCCTAACTGAAATAAAGAGAAAATGTGGTAACATGAACCAAGCAATGGGAGTCTCACTGACAACAGCAGAGAGAGCAGGTTGGTGGCAAGCATTTATGCAAGAGTTCTATGATCTGGGACGACTGGTTCGATGACTTGACATAAGTGTAGTCGATCTTGATGACTGAGTGGATCCATATTTACAATCACAATTGAAATGAGCTCCGGTAAACTTGAGATCAAATTAGGCACAAATGATAGATGATATTCCACCGGAATTTCTTAAATTATTGTTGAAAGTGGCAATAAAATAATTATTCAGGCTGGTGTGTAGAATCTATGAGGCTGGTGACCTAATATCAGTTTCTTGGAAAAATATCAACCACACAATTCCGAAAATAGCAATGGGAGCTAAGTGTGAAAACTATTGCACAATCAGATTAACAACTGACGCGTCCAAAATGCTGTCAAGAATAAGTAGAGAAGAATAAGAAAGCTAATTTCGGATGACTTACAAGACTTTCAGTCTGGCTTTATGTAAGTTAAGTGCAGAAACTATTCTGACAAGAGTAATATACAGAAGAATAGAAAAGCATTTTGAGGTAGATTTAGGTGAAGGTCAGTTTCGTTTTAGGAAAGCTAAAGGACCAGGGAGGGAGTATTCACGTGGTCTTTGATGATGACAGAAAGAGTGAAGGAAAAAAGAAGAAATTCTCATAGGAATTGTCAACCTAGAAAAAGGGTTCGGCAATGTAAAATCCTGCGAGATGCTCGAAATTCTAATAAAAATAGGAGTAAACTCTAGAGAAAGACGCGAAACATATAATATGTACCAGGACCATGAGGGAACAATGAGACTGGAAGACCATGTACGAAATGCTCCGACTAAAAACGGTATAAGACAGACATGCAGTCTTTCCTCCTACTATTATGTATGTAGATCTGAGAAGCAATGACGAAGACAAAAGAAAGACAGAAAACAGGGATTATAATTCAAGGTGAAAAACTATCAGTATGATTCGTTGATGACATTCTTATGCTCAGTAAATGGGTAGGGGAATTACAGGATCTTGTGATTCGAATGAACAATCTAATGAGCACGGTTTATGGGTTGAGAGTAAACCGGAAAATGACAGACGTAGTGAGAGGTAGCAGAAATGAGAACAGCGAGAAAGTTTATATTAGAACTGATGATCACGAAGTAGATGAAGTACAAGAATTCTGATAACTAGGCAGCAAAATGAACGATGACAGACGAAGCAAGAAAGACAATAAAAACAGACTATCAAAGGTAATGAGAAATTCCTGTCCAAGAGAAGGCTATCTGAATCAAGTACAGCCATTGAAATGAGGATGAAATTTCTGGGAATGTATCTTTCGAGCATAGCATTGTATGCTAGTGAATCTTGGTTGGTGGTAAATCTGGGTCTGAAGAGAATCGAAGTGTTCGAGAAATTGTGCTACTGAAGAAATTGGAAAATTAAATAGACTGACGAGATAAAGAATTCGGAGGTTCCCCGTAGAATTATGAAGACAGTAACTTTTGAAATCACTTATGAGCAGACGGTACTTGGAGATAGGACAAGCGTTACGCGATCAGGGAAGGGCTCCTTGGTAATAGAGGGAACTGTAGAAGGTAAAACCTGTGGAGAAAGATAGAGAGTGGAATACAGTCATTAAATAATTGAGTACGTGCTATAAATGTTACTCTGAGACGAAGGCGCTAACGCAGAAGAGAAATTCGCTGCGGGGTGCATCAAACCGTACAGAAACTGATAACTCAAAGAAGTAGCTATTGACTGCAGTACTGAGTGCGATACTCTACTAGATATGAAGTGTAGAGTTCACAGCGAAAAGGTAAGTAGGCTTACTCTAGTGAGTCATGAGATTACATAAAGCTACCTCGTCGGGATCCGGTTGCCTGTAGTTAGTTTGACTAGAGGCACCTACATGCCAGATGCAGGCGTTATGTAAAGGCTGTTCAGAGACCGCGATTCACTGAGCAAGTGTAGAGTTGCACAGTGCAGGAGCATATTATCATGTGACTACACAATTTCTAGCCAGTTGCTTATACTGTTACGATTTTTGCAGCACAGATGGTTACGCAGTTAGAACGAAGGCTACTATATGTAACAGAAATCCTCCTTAATATTGTCGTAATAACGAAAGACCTCAAATAGTGTAATAAATTTTGTGAAAGCCGAAAGAGTTTCTAGCCAAATAATGAAAAATTAATAAATCTAATCACATTTTGCCGCCCATCATTGCTCGTTGAAAGCCTCCAAATTTCTCTACGCGTTACTGCCTTCAGTTAAACTCATTACGTAACTTAAGCACTTTTCCGAATGTAACGTACCCACCTTCCATTTATTATGTCTTGGAAATCAGAAAAAAGTTCTTTCGTCCGTCTGCGAGCGTATAGCTTCGTGAAGTGATCCACATAGAGACATACCTTTGTCATCAGTCACTATTAAGTTCCCTAGTCCAGTCTGTTCTCTGCTCCCTTTATTCTGTTGCTAATTCCTTAAATCCCAAGACCTGTTTACACATTACTCACTGAGAAACTGCGAGTTTTGAGTTTTGTAATTGGTTTTGAATTACAATTCCTTTTTTCACAGTAGAAAGTTGTAATTGGTGATAGATTCCAACTGGAAACATTGCGGCTCAGATAACCAAAAAGCTTAGTTTCGAAAGCTCTGTACCGTTTAACAATATTTTTTCAGGCCATTTTTATTTCTATTGATTCCTTTCACTGTCCAAGTCAGCTGTCCACATACAATAACATGCTATCAGGTTCTATGACCTCATAACGTATGTATACTATTTTCTTCCCAAGTGTTCATATCACATTACATTAATCTTATATCTACTTCATGACTTGCTCCACAGAGTGCCCCTGGAGGAAGGACCATTCAGCGATATGAGAGGAAAACTCAGTTGAAGCAATAGCCTTTATGTCGACGTATTCCCTATCCGGAATGATTTCCGAGCTACTACACATTAAATGTACATTTGTTTTTGGACTAGTGACACGTACGCCGCGAGTCTCTTTTGCGTTTTATTCTATCCCAACCTACCTCGCAGCCTACAACATGTAAGTTCTGGACCTCCTTCTCCCATTAAGGTAGTCCGTTGAAAGGGAAATTATGCATGGTGTGTTGTGAGTAAAGTTGTACGAGGGATGAACAGCGTGGCAGAAAGAAGCACCTCTTCTATAATTATGAAGAATATACCAATATACTGTATGTTTAACTTTTGTGATAGAAGAATGTCGTCGTGCTCTCAGAAACATCAAATTCCTGATCGCAAAGTGCTCATCAGAGTTTTCAGCAATTTGCGTGAAACTTGTTTTCTTCGAAGATCCCATTTTCCTTCTGAAAGTGTAGTTCAACAGCATATGCAGGAACAGCAACACGTTATTGAAATGGTGCAGCGTAGGTCAACTACCAACACACAGGTACTTCCTGCACTTATTAGTGTAAATGCGAAAACTTGTATCCATATCACATATTTCGTGTCCACAATCTTCATATTGGCGACATTGGCATATAACTTTATTTCTGTCTCTGGTGTTACTCTAAAATTTAACCATTACAAACCTTAGTACAAAAAAATTTTAAATATTGTTTAATCGGTCACTGAATCTCCTCCCCCACTGGATTCACAAATACATTTCAAAACATCGAATGATGAATCCCTACATTTTGATTGTAACGTACAAGTGCCCATGTGCAAAAAGTGGTTACCTTAGCACAATTCCAACTTTTTGGAATGTTTGTCCTTGTGCCTTATTAATGATAGACACAAGGACAGAAATAATAGTTAATTGTGCTGTTTGAAACTGAAAAGGTAAAATAGTACCCAAACAAGTCATATGTAGACACAAAGTCAAAATTCTTCTACTTCTTAGTAATCTCAGTTAAAACATAACAATCAGTGGCAATACTTTATAAACATTTCACATACATTCTGGTAGCATTTCCTAAACCTTATTTTGTATTTAAATTTGTAATAAGAACTGTTTAGGTAATTTTTCATTGTAATTTTTATGCTGGCAAACCACTCACAGAGAACTCAAAAACTCTACTGTATAGAAATTATTAATCTTGTATTCTTAATCACAAATTCTCTTACCATATCTGTTGTTTATTGTTACTTATTGTGGCATAGTATTCATCTTCTAGTGCTAGAATAACTGAATTTAGCATAGAGTGTGATAAAATGTTTTCTACAATATTGTCATCAATATCATTAATGATATTATTCCGACCACTAAATAATGGGTGTGGTTTTTATGTAATATTGTCACCAAACTGTGGAAATTTCCTTGCTTTTTCATTATCAAATAGTTTCTAAATATTCAAAACTCTACTTCATGTAGCAAGGCCCACGTATTTTGAGTTAAAGCTGTCCAACGAAATTTATGAAACTCAACTTGTTCTGCGATTCTAAAGTAATTGTGCATGTGAGCCATGTGGAATAACTGGTAAAATCTGTCGGAAATCATCACACAAAAGAACAGTTATACCAAATGCGTTTTATGTTTATTGCATTCATAATTACACAAATCTTTAATTAACCTGTCTATAAGTTTCAATACCGGAAGTGTACCTGTGGAACTTAGCTGTAAAAATCAATGAGCATGAATTAATGTACTGACAATAGTTAAAAAATTTCAAAATCTGGAATTGGCAATTAAAAGACATTGTTCAAAGTTCTACATCCAACTAGATCAGTTAAAGCTACGCCACTAAATGCTGTTGCAATCCAACAAACATTTAGCGAATCTATTGTCTTAATAATAGCAGTTTGTATGAATGTTTTACCGCAACTTGCTTGATTTGTTAAGAAAAGCACATTTGAGCCAGTGACATGGGTGTCACCATAATGAATAACATGGTCAATGGTAGTACACTGTTCACAATTCACTCTTTCATTGAAGTCGCTGAAATGTAACTCTTCATGAATTGGTAACAAAATATCTGCTTCAGGAAATACTGGCATTAATTTTGGAAGACATAACCCTAGTAATACACATGTCATGTTATGATAATAGTACTATGTCATAAGAAAATTCTTCATTGTGTTCCATAAGAAATCTTTACCAAGAAATATTCTTAATTAAAAAAACAATGTTATAACATCTACTGGTACGTTCAGTGCATAAGTAACACCAAATAAATGACACACTTGCTTTCAGTTCCTTTTGTTCATTTCAATATTCACAACATTCATTGTTATTTGAAGCAATACCACAAGTATGATATGCTTCATTAAATGTGTTGTACACAATTCTATTAAAATTTCTAAAATCTAAAAATGATTTTCGACCACAAATGTGGAATAACAGCAAGTAAAAATTAAAACTTTCTGTGTCCTTGGAGAGGCTCCATATATAAGTGTAATAATTTTAACACCATCATGGAAACTCTTCTTCAGTTTTTTTTTCAGTATCTACCTAAATGTAGTTCAAAGTAATGTCAGTACAATGGTAAAGATTTACCGAGTCATTGGTGTCGTTCAATGAAAAGAATAATAATAATGTGCTTTTTTTACATTTTGCACTAAATCCCATTCTTATCCTACTTTACAGTACACATTTTGTCCAAATGTGAATGAATATGAAGCCTAATGATAGTGTGTGATTGGAAATGCATTGGAGTTTCACAGGCACCAAATAGCCCTCCAACTGGCACACAATAGTCACTCACAGAACTGGTCACTTCATCAATCTGAATCTCTTCATTCCCATGTGTCCTTTCACTGCCTACTTCTATAGTTGCACTATCATAGATTATATAAACGTATTGAAAAACGTGTTTAATAAAATTAAACGATGTGAAAACATCATTCATATGGAATTAAATATAGTAAGTAAATTTGAGTAACCCAGATGTAAAAGCTGCTAACTGCTTGATAGGCAAAACTGAGAATTTCGCAAAAAACTCAGCCAATTAAACTTGAAGACTTCATTTCTTTTCTAAAAATATTAATAGCTGAATTCAGTGTTTATGTTTTATATGTTAAAACCTTAAGCGAATACTATGTACATAGCGGGTTTTGGAAATGTATCGATCCAATCAAAAAACAAGCATTCGACTACAAAATCTGCTTTTCGATGATATGTTAGGAATATCATAAAGGTGACATTCATATACTGCAAATATAATCAGAATACCTTTTATTTCAAACAGAAGTCTGAAAATTCTACAAAATACGAAGGTGACATTATTTTATCAGCAAAACGTGACTTATTTAATGTTAAAAAGAGAATAGATATGAATGACCAACATAGTGCTTTCTTCTTTAGAAATAATACACGATCGATATTTTGACATTACATGATATTGTAGAAAATAAAACAAGCTCCAAATTGCATCTTAGTAAATCACCGAAAAATTTTAGAAAATAGTGGAACTGGCGGTGAGTTACATTTTAGTTAAAATTGCAACAAAATAATTCTAGAAAATGAAATTAAATGAAAATGGTGTTTACGTGACATCGGCCTCAACACTGCCCATCAACTCAAAATCGGTTCCGGTATCTTCACACGATTTGCAGCCGCGGGAGCAACTCTAGGAGTACCTTCCTGCTCGTGTAACACCCAGATGTAGAATATGATTATGTCGATGGTAGCCACGTCTTCAGCAAAGTGGAGCTCCAAAAGCTTTTTGACATCTCTTTGTTGCACTTCTGCAATTTTTCCATTAGCTGCTTTCTTTGTTGAATTTTTTCCCCTTTGCAGGATGCTCTTCCCATCAACAGCTTCAAATCTGTTGGAGGGCTTTCTACGAACTAGACAATGACTTTGTTTTTGCTTTCCGTGAACACGATTTTATTGGCTTTTATGATTCTGGAAATTCCAGTTACCAGTAACATTCCCTAATCCTTCCACATACGTCATAACAATTAGTGTCAATTATTCACTTCACAGCATTACTTTAATACTTCTTTTTATCTTTTACCTTTCTGTCCTGGAAACATTGATCTCCCACTGATCAGGACGCCTCTTTCTTTTCCGTGAGAGGCTTGACTTCTTGTAGAATTCCCGTATCAATTACTCCCACTTTGTTTGTACCATCTTCTGCATTTAAATGGTCCGTAAAATCACTTGCTTTCTGAAAAACACTTAGGAAAATACATCATTAAACATACTACTGATCAGATGAACTGCGCTTCCTGGCGCATATTTCAAAAACACATCGTCAGCGAGAGCTTCATACAAGCGTACGCGTTTGTTACAGCGCACCTAACACAACTGAATAAGAAAAATATCCCTTCGAATCGTAAGAAACTGAAAGGTAACATTGAATCTCTAGATTGGTAAGACTGACGTTAGTTTACGTTCGTTGCAACCGGACATGGCACCATAACCGTCATACTTATTGAACGACGTGGGTTTTGCAAACGTTGGATATTTTGGGGTCTTTGCACTCGAGGATTACATGCAGTTATCGGCTTTTGCCACCGAAAAAGTTTTCTATAACCAGATGCTGCGGTTTGTAGCGGATTTTGCACCCTGAAACCGATTTCATCGTCTCGGCGCTGATAAAATCTGTACCGTAGTGTGCTCAACTACAAATCGACAAAAAATGCATTTAGCAGCTTTTACAACTGGGATACTCATACGAACTGTATGGTGCAACATAACAATTTACATGTGATTATCCTCATACATTAACGCTAACAAACTTCTCATGCAATCTCTATATTGGATATCCATTAACTGATTGTCATGTGACATCACAGAAATACTTAAGAAATATTTCTGTGCATTTTCCACACGTAATCGTGATTTAGTGTACCATGTGGTCCACATATCATACGTTTTGCAACATACGTTTCTTGCAACATATTTGTGTTCAAATATGGACATGTGGCAACCACCATTATTATAATTAATTGTGTAATTGACTATCTGAAATATACAGAAAATACTTTCAATTACTACTGCATCAATTAATACTTATAATTTAGCTGGAAATCTAGCACCAGATCACTTGGATTTGCATTGTTAATCATTTCTGGCCAAATAGGATTGAAATTCAGTATAATAAATAGTGAAGGTTTACTAAAAGGTGAAATAATGAAAACTGCATCCAAGTAATTCATACATATTTCTTGGACGACCATTAAATGAATAAGGCAAAAAAACTCAATCTCCAATATTTGGTTTAGTTGTAAACAAACATGTAAGCTATTATAAATTTCTGCTCTGAGAACAGGTTTTTTTTTTTGCTGAACGGAATGGAACACTGTACCTTCAATACTTATATTCAATTCCACAATCCGCTGAAAAACAATTTCTGTGAATGGAGTAAGAGATTGAAATCATCTCCAACTGAAAGGCAAAAGGATGCATGAAGCAATATTGAAGCTTTATTTCTAGTCTCCCTCACAGTGGATCACCTGATATATTATGGAAGAAATTAGTATACCACTCAGTGTGTCTAAGAGAAAATAACAATGGATATACAAATGCATTCAGTCATGAATCTGACACCGAGATGATTGTGACTGTAACAGTTTCATTTTCTTAACACACCTTATTTTTTCGAATGGTGGTTCACCTTCAAATGTAACAAAAACATAAATATCTCTATTTTCATTTACCAATCTTGCTCAACAATCATTCACTGCAGCGGAAGAACGCACAATAGGATTAGCGAATTCACATTTGACAGCCATTTCATGGATTATATTGTTATCATTACCGTGTGGCTGATTTGTCCATTTTTTCACTCTACAGTGAACAGCAGTATCGATGCCATAAAAATATAACAACGCCTTCATGCTTAACGACCATATATAGAAGTATTGGAGATGACCTATGATTAAAAATATCGTCTAATCTTAAAGTGGTTCCAAATGGTTCAAATGGCTCTGTGCACTATGCGACTTAACTTCTGAGGTCATCAGTCACCTAGAACTTAGAACTAATTAAACCTAACTAACCTAAGCACATCACACACAACCATGCCCGAGGCAGGATACGAACCTGCGAAAGGAGCGGTCGCTCGGTTCCAGACTGTAGCGCCTAGAACCGCACGGCCACTCCGGCCAGGTTTGAAGTGGTACACCTCAAGTAAAAACGTATCTGAAATTCTGTCCTCAGGATTGACCAAATCAGATTTTGCATTCTATCTACGAACATTATTGAAATAATTCTTAGATTTTTCTTGAATTCTTGGATCATTTGAATTGAATTATTGGTAAAGTGTTTTCAAAAATAAATTTTGTGTTAACGTCTGCAAATTAATTTTTTTTGCTTATGTAAAAACAATATGAATAACTTATACCACATACGATAACCTCTGAGGAGAATTTTTTTGATTTACAATAAAAGTATTATAAATTTATCAAACCCCAATGATAACTATTAAAATTATACAAGATTACCTTCAACGCACGAAATGCGTCATTTATTAAAACAGTGGCCATATCATTAAGACTGTCCATCTTCGTATAATTTTAACTACGCAAAAACTGGGTCTGTCTAGCTCTGTATCGTTCACTTTGGCCCATTAGCGTTCTCGTACCGGTCATAGCCTACAATAGGCATAGCTTCCTCATAATACGAGCAGTCAGAAGTCTTAGTTATTCAAAATGAAGAATCTGAAAATTAACAACTTGCATAAAACTTACTGGCATCTGCGGCAAAAGGCCACAGAACTACTGTCACAGAAAAAAAGGCGAATTAACGACGCCATTATACAACGCAATTTATAGACTTCGTTACTACGATATTCTGATTTCCGCTACAGACATCATGCTAGCGGTTGCCGCATTGTAGCTGCCCAGTAAGCGTCTTTTACTGCAAATGAACCACGAAAACATCAACATCCCTTTACTGCACTCTCACGAAACGTCACTTTCATGTCATTTCTACTGTAGCACCTGATCGGTACACACGGCCGAAGTTGGTAACACTTAAATTTTCTGGTTTCAGATACCTGGGATTTTAATGCATAATAAATAAGGTATCATCAGGTCCATCAATATAAAAGCATCTACTTTCTTTTACCAATCTTAATTGCTACATACATATGATTTTTTTCTTTGTGCACGTATATGGCAAAGTACATGTCGAAGAATACAAGTTCCATTGCCCCACTGTATAATTTATATTAAAAATCGGTACATCAGTTTTCGTGTTCATGTATTACTGTTATGACTTTTATCTCTGTACAAACGTATGTTAATCCGTTGCATTGCTCATCCAGGACTGTTAGTAATGATATTGTTGGAAGTGAAAGAAATCTTTCTTTAATCGCAGATGTAGCTTATACCCAGCATTCCATCTTATAATTTCATACATGAATCATAATGTGGGCGGTATCCGCTTCCAAATCCAGTTTGTTCCTTCCCTTGACTGAAATGTAACAGTTTTGTGCATCAGTGATAATGATTTTAGTGAAATTCTTGTCCTATTTGGAAAGAATGCTGACAGTATTTTGCCTTGCTTATCTCCTCATTCTTGTGTAATTTAAACAGTTTCATCATTGATACTGTTTTATGGGATAGCATTCCTCAATAGAAATTTTATAAATCATTCTGCAAGTTCCGTAGACGTCACTCTCCTTACAGCTCAAATCATTTAAGTGGAAAGAAGGTCTTATTCAGGCCTGTTAGCATGGAGCTGACATCAGAAATAAAACTTGAACCCACATTCCCTCCGTTCATTTTTTTTTTTTCAAGATACAGTGGGTTACCTATATTACCAAGTCGCTATTCTACTGAAATCGAGCGCTATATCTTCAGAGTAGACATCAAAGACAACACTGGTCGCTGCACTCATTTGATTTCCTTACATCAGAGAACTGTATCATCAGGGTAAAAAAGGAAATGAAACCAACATTGAGGGAATTCATGGCTTTTATTGTGGGGAGAAATGGGAGCTAGGAATAAGGGAACCCATGATCAGTGGTTAAAAAAATTGGGCTGAGTGGGAGGTCAAAGTAAGGAAAGAGGAGGAATCAAGTGCTGAGAAACAGAAGGAGTAGATGGAGTAACTTCGGCGCAACTTACGATAATAAATCACAAAGTTAACATGATAGACGAAAGGCACAGGGAGCAGGAGGATAAGACAACAGATGTAAAAAAGGTATATAAGTACGGCTGAAGATAAAGTAGGCTAATTTGAAAAAAAAAATAATGATGCCGTTATGTAAGGTAACAGATAATTTGCGTGTAGAGAACAGGAATATTATCAGAGAATAAATATAGAAGGTGTGTGTGGAATGTGTGGAATCAGAGGACATGCTATCAATACCAAGAGCTGGAACGGAGGAAGTATAGTTGCTATTGGTATTTAGAGAATCAAGAAAATATTAACAAGGAACTTGAAAAAAGGAGTGTTCAGAGGAACAGTATAATGAGCTTAAATAACGAGGGTTGGGCGCTATGGTCACAAGCTGTAGTATGGAGCATATTACCAACTGTGTATCAGTTTGACGGTGTATTGACGTATACGCAGTGAAGTGACTCGGTCAAGTGGAGAGATTAAGAAACGAGCTGTCTGAACACCACTATTAGCACTCATAAGTTCCACACGTCCAAGTGGAATGGGAACATGCTGCACACCTTAGCCAGGATTAACAGTTTGATCATTTAAATTCACCTTCATGGACGTCATTTCATGAGGTATAATGTATATGCAGCTTATTGCAAGTAGAACCTTCTGCGAAGATGTGGCTGATAGCAATACAGTGCAGGACATACACTCCTGGAAATTGAAATAAGAACACCGTGAATTTATTGTCCCAGGAAGGGGAAACTTTATTGACACATTCCTGGGGTCAGATACATCACATGATCACACTGACAGAACCACAGGCACATAGACACAGGCAACAGAGCATGCACAATGTCGGCACTAGTACAGTGTATATCCACCTTTCGCAGTAATGCAGGCTGCTATTCTCCCATGGAGACGATCGTAGAGATGCTGGATGTAGTCCTATGGAACGGCTTGCCATGCCATTTCCACCTGGCGCCTCAATTGGACCAGCGTTCGTGCTGGACGTGCAGACCGCCTGAGACGACGCTTCATCCAGTCCCAAACATGCTCAATGGGGGACAGATTCGGAGATCTTGCTGGCCAGGGTAGTTAACTTACACCTTCTAGAGCACGTTGGGTGGCACGGGATACATGCGGACGTGCATTGTCCTGTTGGAACAGCAAGTTCCCTTGCCGGTCTAGGAATGGTAGAACGATGGGTTCGATGACGGTTTGGATGTACCGTGCACTATTCAGTGTCCCCTCGACGATCACCAGAGGTGTACGGCCAGTGTAGGAGATCGCTCCCCACACCATGATGCCGGGTGTTGGCCCTGTGTGCCTCGGTCGTATGCAGTCCTGATTGTGGCGCTCACCTGCACGGCGCATACGACCATCATTGGCACCAAGGCAGAAGCGACTCTCATAGCTGAAGACGACACGTCTCGATTCATCCCTCCATTCACGCCTGTCGCGACACCACTGGAGGCGGGCTGCACGATGTTGGGGCGTGAGCGGAAGGCGGCCTAACGGTGTGCGGGACCGTAGCCCAGCTTCATGGAGACGGTTGCGAATGGTCCTTGCCGATACCCCAGGAGCAACAGTGTCCCTAATTTGCTGGGAAGTGGCGGTGCGGTCCCTTACGGCACTGCGTAGGATCCTACGGTCTTGGCGTGCATCCGTGCGTCGCTGCGGTCCGGTCCCAGGTCGACGGGCACGTGCACCTTCCGCCGATCACTTGCGACAACATCGATGTACTGTGGAGACCTCACGCCCCACGTGTTGAGCAATTCGGCGGTACGTCCACCCGGCCTCCCGCATGCCCACTATACGCCCTCGCTCAAAGTCCGTCAACTGCACATACGGTTCACGTCCACGCTGTCGCGGCATGATACCAGTGTTCAAGACTGCGATGGAGCTCCGTATGCTACGGCAAACTGGCTGACACTGACGGCGGCGGTGCACAAATGCTGCGCAGCTAGCGCCATTCGACGGCCAACACCGCGGTTCCTGGTGTGTCCGCTGTGCCGTGCGTGTGATCATTGCTTGTACAGCCCTCTCGCAGTGTCCGGAGCAAGTATGGTGGGTCTGACACACCGGTGTCAATGTGTTGTGTTTTCCATTTCCAGGAGTGTATTTTGAGTCCAAGGAAGCATTTTTTGCAAATTAATTACCCACACATACACGCGCCCAGGTCAAGAATGAAACTGTTATGAGATGTGACTACGTAGGGTCGTCACGGAGGAGTCCACTTAAATTCTTCGAAAAGATCGTGAAAAGGAATAAATGTCTGTAGGTACTGTGGTGTTCAGATGCGATGATTAGATTTTGTAACGGTTCTCTGGTTCAAATGGCTCTGAGCACTATGGGACTCAACTTCTCAGGTCATTAGTCCCCTAGAACTTATAACTAGTTAAACCTAACTAACCTAAGGACATCACACACATCCATGCCCGAGGCAGGATTCGAACCTTGCGACCGTATTGGTCTCCCGGTTCCAGACTGCAGCGCCTACAACCGCACGACCACTTCGGCTGGCTTAGCGGTTCTCTGCAGGAAATTACATTTATGCATTGTGATGATCACTGGTGAAATCAGACAGTGAGTAATGTACATAAATTTATCATAGCAACACAAAATGGCGGAAGACAACTGTGGAGGACCAGTCCGGCCTTATCAACGGCACTGTGAATGATGGAATCATTTGGATGGCCAGCGAAGGAACAGTTGCAATAGCTGTAATAATAACATATTTATGAATAATATATGGGAGTAGAATGATCAGGCACAGCCACAAGTTTAAGAAATTATTGAATTGCATGGAACTAACCTACGTATGAAATTGATTACAGAGCCATCATCACAACAGCGAATGAAGAACATCATAGACATAAGAAACACGACACACGTGAATAAATTATGTAAGGAAAGCATCTATTGTGTAGTACATGAAAATTAATGAGAGGACAAAAGGAATACCCAGACTAAAAATTTACACCTGGTAGTAAATATACTGCTAGGAGAAACAGGTTTCGAAGTCATTCTCAACAGCGCCAGCAAAATGTCGGTGGTATCAGACGGTTTATTTCATGGATGTGTGCTTGAAAAAGATTGGGCAGTGCTAATTTCACTGGAGAAAATAGTAAAGGAAACGTTAAGAGGAGGGAGTACTTATTTGCATCCTCAAGTGTATTGCAGTTTGTGTGTCAAGCGAATACTCTTGAGTGAAACATGTTAATTGTGCAAAACATCTACGTCTACATACAGACTCCGCAATCCACCATACGGTGCGTGGCTGAGGGTACCTCTTACAACAACTAGCATCTTCTTTCCCTGTTCCACTCCCAAACAGAACGAGGGAAAAATGTCTGCCTATATGCATTTTCACGAGCCCTAATCTCTCTTATCTTATCTTTGTGTCCTTTCCTCGAAATGTAAGTTGGTGGCAGTAAAATTGCACTGCCGTCAGCCGCAAATGCTGGTTCTCTAAATTTCCCCAGAAGTGATTCACTACTTTTCGCAAAACATGGACTTCATGTAATCGTACCACACAGTAATGGATACAGGTAGAGGCGAGATAATGTTACGGAAAGACGCTGAAATTTGCGGACATTCTGAAGAGCATAGCTTAAGGAAGAAGATATCTCACACCCAAACCTCCAGATGTCAGACAATGATATTAGTACCAAACGTTGTGTGTCGATAGGGCATCAATTAAAAACACTGTTTTAGTTCGTGTTGTGTGCTGTCGTCCAGAAAATGTACCTAAACAATAAATAAAAGTAGCACCAGAACTACGGACTGTAGGGAAATCGTATCTGTCAGCTGTGCACGTGTAGATCTGTGGCAGGTGTGTCGGTAGAGCATCATATCGTCGAGTTGATACATTGGAGAACCTTTTTCCGACATGTAGAAGGACCATACTGAGTTTTTAGCAATGTTCTTTTAGCATTCTACCTTCGCTTCGTTAGCTGAAAGCAGCAAACTAATAGCGTACATTTGTATAGATAGGAAGCGAAAGCAACTGTCAAAAGAACTTTGCTACAAACTCCAAACGTCCCTTCACATGTCAGACAGATTTGTTCCATATAACAATTTCACTCGCAAACTGTTAAAAAGAGAAAACGCCATTAGCAGATTTCAAACTCTGAACCTTTTGTACGACGATCTGGCACTCCAACAACTCATCGACCATAATTCTTCGCGTCCACGCTCACAGATACTAGTTTCCTAGACTACTTAGTTCTGGTATTACTTTCAATTACTATTTACACATCTTATACTGTACGAACGTACACAACACGATCTAAATCGGTGTTTCGGCTGTATTCTATCGACACACAAGATTTGGTACCGTCCTGAGTTTCTTATGGTGTGTGGAGGTGTGGCTATCAGATCTATCTGAAATCTTGTGTGAAGTTGGACAACCAAGTAATAGGATGGAGAAGAGGACGAAACGACAGAGAATTTTCAATCTGGTCACCGAAAAACAAAAGAAAATAGGAGACAAATTGCGGATAACTGTAAGTAATATAGGAGGTCGATCTGTGTGCTAGACGAGAGTTAGTTAACACTTTAAACCACAATTTGAACGCATTTCCAACTAAAGTAGGTGCATTGTACAATTTAAAGCGAATGTTTATGGCGAAGCCTCGTAAACCATTTTTGTATGTTGTACAGTGATCACATTGACATTCAAGAACCAAGCACGTGACGATGTATGGAGGATGCTGGATCAGGGAGTGATCGAACCAATGCTATCCCCATAAGAAGCATTTGAGAGTTGTGGATTTGAGGTATGCTACGATTTATCTTCTACTGGACAACAGGCAAATTAATACATTATTTGAAATGGAGAAGATCGACCAGATAAACTAGAGAAGTGGCTGAACAAGATTCATGGTGTACAAATAGCTATACCCTTGGACATAGGGCAGCTAGCTGGCAGACTGAATTGTAACCGTCTTGCGGGAAACACATCGCAGTTTTAAACGCGTCCCTTTCGGTCTTAAGGTATAAGAAGCGGCATTTAATAAAGCATTGACAGAGTACTAGCTGACTCCCAATGGCGCCGTATGATATGTGGATGATGTACTAACAACTGAATCTTCAGGGAAAGAACACAATCGCACTTTGAAGGGCCTGCCCACAGTATTGAAATAAGAAGGTTTAACGGAAAACATGGAGAAATCGGAGTCTGACTTTGCTACAGTCAAATTCTTAGGAGACACGATACACATGTGAAGGATCTCTACACATCTTCACATGTTACAAGCAGTACAGTGATATGCAACCAAGTGACAATAATTTGGAAGCCTTGGCCTCAGACCTTGATAATCATTTTGTGTATCTTGAAGATGTGACCAAGCAGAGACTGTCAGGTGATAAGGATCCAGACGAATTAGGAATTACATATGGGATGTGAATGAGCAGTAGTACAAGCACTAAGGACAGCCATGGTAGTGGCGCCAATGTTATCCCACTCGTATCAGTCTAGAGAATTCTGCATGATAACAGACATCTCAAAGGCAGTCTTCAGTGTGGTTGCCTTCGAAGAAGGCGAAGAAGCAGTAAAGACAATCACAAACATAACAGAGTTTGGCAGACGTGGCTTCCAAAGGAATGGGGAATTAAAAAATTTAGAGCCTCAGGCATTACGATGTTTTACGATGGTGAAAATAACATACCAAACGTTAGCTCTATGTGTAGTACGTCTGTCAGAATTCCGCTTCACAGTAACACACATGGAGGTGTAATAAACATTGGGGATGATGTGTTATGTCGGACTCCAGTAGGATTAACAGAAACTAAGGAGGTAGCAATTGAGAATTTTAGTACGGCATCTCTGAAGGATATTGTGGAGTAACGGGACTGAGCCCAGTTTTAAGGAACATATAAAAGAAGGTGAAAGGTATGGAGTAGACAACCATACAACAGTTCCAGCTCGTGAAGAAAGGAGTATTACTGATTGCTTTTCCTCTGGAATATTACTTTTATTATGCTAACCGGTTTTCAGCTTACAATGCCTTCTTCAGACATTTACAGAGTACTGTTACCAAAGAAGTTACATTGTTTGCAAACAACATTGGAAGAGGAGAAACACGTCTACACTGAAGCAGAACCATACAGTAAGTAACATCTATGACATGAAACTTCCTGGCAGATTAAAACTGAGTGCCGGACCGAGACTCGAACTCAGGACCTTTGCCTTTCGTGGGCAAGTGCTCTACTAACTGAGCTACCCAAGCATGACTTACACCCTGAACTAGCACTCCTGAAAGAGAGGATATTGCGGAGACATCGCTTAGCCAAAGCCTGGGGGGTGTTTTCAGAATGAGATTTTCACTTTGGAGCGGAGTGTGTGCTGATATGAAACTTCCGGGCAGATTAAGTTCACAAGTTCTGCAAGGTTGGCTACTGTAAAGTTTGGAGGGTAGGAGACGAGGTACTGGCAGAAGTACAGCTGTGAGGACAGGGAGTGAGTCGTGCTTGCGTAGCTCTGTCGGTAGGAGCGCCGTGGACCTGTGGTTAGCGTGAGCAGCTGCTGAGTGAGAGGTCCTTGGTTCAAGTCTTCCGTGGAGTGAAAAGTTTACTTCCGCCGGCACGGTAGCTCAGCGTGTTCGGTCAGAGGATTAGCTCCCTGCGTGATAAAAAAACTGAATTTATCGATCAACAACGAATTTCAACGGCTGTCTTACGACGTCTGCCCCGAGCAGATGCAGCGAACAAAATGAGATAAAAAAAAGTTGGTAGAGTACTTGCCCCAAAGGCAAAAGTCCCGAGTTCGAGTCTCGGTCCGGCACACAGTTTTAATCTGCTACGATGTTTCATATCAGTGCACACTCCGCTGCAGAGTGACAATCTCATTCTGGAAACATCTTTTACAATGTGATGACAATGCAACTAAAAAGTAAAAAATTGAACAGTAAATAAATAAAAATGTTGTAGGCTGGAAACATCTGAACAGAAAATAAAAACAGCATGCCTACATAACAGTTTCTATTAATAAACAAAACTAATAAAATAAAATGAAATTAGAACTTGACATGGCTACATCAGGAGGTACACAACATGGACAGTGATACACAAACTCAGAAACATCCCCCAGCTTCTTACAAGCGAGTAATACCCGTGACTGGGCAGAGGATGCTGCTTATATTGAGACTGACCCGGACCACATTTTTGACAAGCCTTCCACCTCCCCGAACTTGTCATCTAAATGCTCTACAAAGGCTTCATGAAGACAAAGGATTCCCCATCAGCTGTTGTACAGACTAGATATCGGAGCGAATAAGTCTTCTCCTCGTTCATAGCCTTTCGTCCCTCCAATGGTGTGGCAAGGAAAGGGAACTATTTGAAGTCATACATGCTTGAATTAACGTGGGCCCTCGATCGTTTAGATACTGTTGGTGGTTGGCCACCAGCAAGAGAAGATGTGCCACGCTTCATTGCATGTCATGCCACCTACTCCAACCAAGGCCCTTTCCACAGGCGCCACCCAGCCACAGCAAGGGCAACCTGACAGGATGGCCATTGCCGGACGTCCCGATGCCCCAGGGAGATAGGCATCTACTCCTTGGATTATGTGGGGAGTTAATGGCACATGCATCAGTAGAGCGAACCCTGTGTTGTCAGGGGGCTACAACCAACAGGGTACATGTCGGCCCCACCACAAAGGACTGGCTGACATACTGGATAAGGGCCGCAACATTTGAGACTCCTTTTAGTTGCCTCTTACGACAGGCACGAATACCGCGGGCCTATTCTTACCCCCGAACCCACAGGGGGATTCTCGTCACTGAATCTATTTTAATCGTTATAACTATCCAGTTTTGCAACAAAAAGAAAACGAGATCGATCTACTGGACGCATTCCTTCTAGAATGTGACTGATAAACTTTGACTCCATCTGTTGTAAACACAGTATCCAAACCACTGTTCTAATATCTTCTCTATAGTATGCAAGTATTTCATTCGCCTCTTGCACTATATAATTTTACTGATTAGTCAGTTTATTTCACTCGTTAACACTCTTTTAGGGTATTAACCCAATGATTCTTGTTATTTAAAACTAAAGTAACTACTCTTCGTTATCACCACTGATCTAATGGATACATAGCTTGAAATGCTGTACAGCCAGCGAAGCACAAGGCCATAGCCTCTTCTTCTAATTGCACAGAGCACCACAAATCGTGCACGAATGTTTCCATCAATATCTTTGATAACATTTCAATTTTTGCACTACAGAGTAGGTCGGGTTTGGCAGTTTCCCGAACCCAGCCTCTCATCACTATTCATTCTCAAACGACTTCTCCCTTCACAATCTATCCTGCATTGGAGGTGAACCCACTACCGGTTTATCACAACTTCCCCAACTAAGTAAATTCGTTTGCAGTTGTAACTGATTACTTCCCACACGCAATTTCTTCACATGCGGTTTTAAATTGGATTCCTATTAAACTTATCTAAATCTTGAGCATGGATTCGAAAACTTGAGCTCAGGTGGGAAGGCTATCTTACAATAATTCCGCATTCCATACGCGCATTGTAGAGCAAACTGTCAGAAACAAAGCAAGCGTCACTCACGTGGCTAATACATGTTGTTGTTAGGGGTTCATTCACTGCGCCACGCAACCGTTGGCCTAGTTCAGCCAGTTTCTGTTCCGTGAGCATGCTTCTGATTGCTGGTTTCTACTGCACCTGCGACTTATTTAAACATGAAACTCCCAACGCTTCCCTCTGTTCCATTATCAACTCCATTTAAAATATGAAAATTTACATGCAGAATAGTACCCACAATCTAAATACTTTTTCCTACCTGACCATAAATCAACTCCTCATAACTCCCACATTCAAACTCACACTAGCTCCTACCACTGAAATGGTGCGGATGAGATAAGATATATAATGAAGTGGGGAGGGCCTGCATTACCTAGTAAACATATAGTACCTCAAAACACATTTATTACAGATACAATGTTACAGAGGACATGATGTTGTTGTTGTGGTCTTCAGTCCTGAGACTGGTTTGATGCAGCTCTCCATGCAACTCTACCTGTGCAACTTCTTCATCTCCCAGTACCTACTGCAACCTACATCCTTCTGAATCTGCTTATGTATTCATCTCTTGGTCTCCCTATACGATTTTTACCCTCCACGCTGCCATCCAATACTAAATTTTGTGATCCCTTGATGCCTCAGAACATGTCCTACCAATCGATCCCTTCTTCTAGTCTAGTTGTGCCACAAACTTCTCTTATCCCCAATCCTATTCAATGCTTCCTCATTAGTTATGTGATCTACCCATCTAATCTTCAACATTCTTCTGTAGCACCACATTTCGAAAGCTTCTATTCTCTTCTTGTCCAAACTATTTGTCGTCCATGTTTCACTTCCATACATGGCTACACTCCATACAAATACTTTCAGAAATGACTTCGTGACATTCAAATCTATACTCGATGTTCACAAATTTCTCTTCTTCAGAAACCCTTTCCTTGCCATTGCCAGTCTACATTTTATATCCTTTCTACTTCGACCATCATCAGTTATTTTGCTCCCTAAATAGCAAAACTCCTTTACTACTTTTAGTTTCCCATTTCCTAATCTATTTCCCTCAGTATCACCCAACTTAATTCCACTACATTCCATTATCCTCGTTTTGCTTTTGTTGATGTTCACCTTATATCCTCCTCTCAACACACTGTCCATTCCATTCAACTGCTCTTCCAAGTCCTTTGCTGTCTCTGACAGAATTACAATGTCATCGGCGAACCTCAAAGTTTTTATTTCTTCTTCATGGATTTTAATACCTACTCCGAATTTTTCTTTTGTTTCCTTTACTGCTTCCTCAATATAGAGATTGCATAACATCGGGGAGAGGCTACAACCCTGTCTCACTCCCTTCCCAATCACTGCTTCCCTTTCATGCCCCCTGCCATCTGGTTTCTGTACAAATTGTAAATAGCCCTTCGCTCCCTGGACTTTACCCCTGGCACCTTTAGAATTTGAAAGAGAGTATTCCAGTCAACATTGTCAAAAGCTTTCTCTAAGTCTACAAATGCTAGAAACATAGGTTTGCCTTTACTTAATCTTTCTTCTAAGATAAGTCGTAAGGTAAGTATTGCCTCACGTGTTCCAGTGTTTGTACGGAATCCAAACTGATTTTCCCCGAGTTCGGCTTCTACTAGTTTTTCCATTCGTCTGTAAAGAATTCGTGTTAGTATTTTGCAGCTGTGGCTTATTAAACTGATTGTTAGGTAATTTTCACATCTGTCAACACCTGCTTTCTTTGGATTGGAATTATTATATTGTTCTTCAAATCTGAGGGTATTACGCCGGTTTCATACATCTTGCTCACCAGATGGTAGAGTTGTGTCAGGGCTGGCTCTCCCAAGGCAATCAGTAGTTCCAATGGAATGTTGTCTACTCCTAGGGGCTTGTTTCGACTCAGGTCTTTCAGTGCTCTGTCAAACTCTTCACGCAGTATCGTATCTCCCATTTCACCTTCACCTTCATCTACATCCTCCCCCATGCCTGTCAATTGTTCCCTTATGCTCTCCCTGAAAATCTTACAACCTCTGGTTTAGTCAGTTTATCCAGGTCCCATATCCTTAAATATACACCTTTTTGCAGTTTCTTCAGTTTTAATCTACAGGTCATAACCAATAGGTTGTGGTCAGAGTCCACATCTGCCCCTGGAAATGTCTTTCAATTTAAAACCTGGTTCCTAAATCTCTGTCTTACCATTATATAATCTATCTGATACCTTTTAGTGTCTCCAGGGTTCTTCCATGTATACAGCCTTCTTTCATGATTCTTAAACCAAGTGTTAGCTATGATTAAGTTGTGCTCTGTGCAAAATTCTACCAGGAGGCTTCCTTATTCATTTCTTAGCCCCAATCCATATTCACCTCCTACGTTTCATTCTCTCCCTTTTCCTACACTCGAATTACAGTCACCCATGACTATTAAATTTTCGTCTCCCTTCACTATCTGAATAATTTCTTTTATTTCATCATACATTTCTTCAATTTTTTCGTCATCTGCAGAGCTAGTTGCCATATAAACTTGTTCTACTGTAGTAGGTGTGGGCTTCGTATCTATCTTGGCCACAATAATGCGTTCACTATGCTGTTTGTAGTAGCTTACCCGCACTCTTATTTTTTTATTCATTATTAAACCTACTCCTGCATTATCCCTATTTGATATCGTGTTTATAACCCTGTAGTCACCTGATCAGAAGTCTTGTTCCTCCTACCACCGAACTTCACTAATTCCCACTATATCTAACTTTAACCTATCCTTTTCCCTTTTTAAATTTTCTAACCTACCTGCCCGATTAAAGGATCTGACATTCCACGCTCCGATCCGTGGAACGCCAGTTCTCTTTCTCCTGATAACGACGTCCTCTTGAGTAGTCCCCGCCCTGAGTTCCGAATGGGAGACTATTTTACCTCCGGAGTATTTTAACCAAGAGGACGCCATCGTCTTTTTATCATACAGGAAAGCTGCATGCCCTCGGGAAAAATTACGGCCGTAGTTTCTCCTTGCTTTCAGCCGTTCGCAGTACCAGCACAGCAAGGCCGTTTTGGTTATTGTTGCAAGGACAGATCAATCATCCAGACTGTTGCCCTTGCAGCTACTGAAAAGGCTGCTGTCCCTCTTCAGGAACCATACGTTTGTCTGGCCTCTCAAGAGATACTCCTCCGTTGTTATTGTACCTACGGTACGGCTATCTGTATCGCTGAGGCACGCAAGCCTCCCCACCAACGGCAAGGTCGATGGTTCATGGAGGGAGGTACAGAGGATAAACAGAATCTTAATTAACCATTTAATTGATCTCATCCACAATGGAATCAAACAAAACATCATTACAGAAGAAAACTCCATCCAAGCTCCCATTTAAATTTTCAAAATCTTAATTAATTTTAAACTCCAGAAAATTACTGTGGCTACAAGGCAAAGAGTTCTTATACCGGTACATTTCTCCATCAACAAAAATAAAATTGCAAGACACTAACAAAATTTAGAACCCAGTTAAAATATTGTACAGCGTTCCGTTAAACGAACTATTTTCTGAGCTAACTGAAGAATTATTTTTCAGGAATTAGTAAGGCTACACCCGTTGGCTCGGGAATTACAGTAATAACGAGATCAGTAATAACGAACTCAGTCATCGCGCCCAGAGCCAGCAGACTTAACTACTGGCATCAGGCGATGAAATAATTACACGTAGCGGTAACAACGGACCACTAAACCATGACATACATAATGCTAATCAGCGATCAGCACAAGCTCTAGAATATACAAACACTGTTATTAAGCTATCAGAAACAAATGCAAGAAATATCAGCGCATACTCAGAACAAATGAACACACAGTTTAGAGGGAACCTGCTGTGATGTCCACAAATGAGCAAAATTTAATTATTTTGACTTTAGCTACTATCGTGCTGATTGAGGAACCTACCCAAAATATCCAGTTAAATATATTAACGGCTCCGACCTACGTCTTATGCAATTAGGTAATTATTTAACTATTGTGACACTGACAGGCACCAAATTTGCCCGCACCAGCACACGTTGATTACGTCACAAATATCTGGACAAATTTTATGACAACTACATTCAACTAATTCCGGGACTCTTTTCTGTTATTTTCTTTAAAAGAAAAATGCACTACAGATAACAAGAGTGCGATAAGGCTGGCAGGCTTCTCCACAAGAGTAACAATTTCGTAATTGAGAACGCACGTTTAAACAAGGACGTCTCCGCAACAATCGGACATATCAAGCCCGATCCACAGGATGTTAGGTGAGAAGTCAACTTCGCACTGCCGTATCACAACAGCCATGACTCCCCCAAAGGCGTGCAGTAGAGGGTGCCGTCCGCGATGCCACAGGCCAGTGAGCCCTCTCGCTGCGACGCGCTACAGGCGTGCCCCCTACGTGCGCCACTCAAGTCTGTAGCAATTGCACAACTACACTATGTGATCAAAAGTATCCGGACACCCCCAAAAATGTACTTTTTTCATACTAGGTGCATTGTGCTGCCACCTACTGTCAGGTACTCCATATCAGCGACCTCAATAATCATTAGACATCTTAAGAAAGCAGAATGGGGCACTCCGTGGAACTCATGGACATCGAACGTGGTCGGGTGATGGGGTTTCAATTGTGTCATACGTCTGTAAGAGAGATGTCCACACTCTGAAACATCCCTAGTTCCAGTGTTTCAGATGTGAAGTGGAAACGTGAAGGGACACGTGCAACACAAAAGCGTAGAGGCCGACCTCATCTGTTGACTGACAGAGACCACCGACATTTGAAGAGGGCCGTAATGTTTAACAGGCAGATATCGGACCAAACCGCCCCAAACAGTTAAGTAGGAGATGAGAAAACTAGGATTTCATGGTCGAGCAGCTGTTCATAAGCCACACATCGTGCCAGTAAATGCCAAACGACACCTCGCTTGGTGTAAGGATCGTAAACATTGGACGATTGAACAGTGGAAAAACGTAGTGTGGAGTGACGAATCACGGTTCACAATGTGAGGATCCGATGGTAGCATATGGGTATAGGGCATGCCCGGTGAACGCCATCTGCCAGCGGGTGTAGGGCAACAGTAAAATTCGCACGCGGTGGTGTTACTGTATGGTTATGTTTTTCATGCAGGGGGCTTGCGCGCCTTGTGGTTTTGCTTGGCACTATCACAGCACAGGTTTACATTGATATTTTCATCCTTGTCTTGCTTCCCACTGTTGAAGAGCAATTCGGAGATGGCAACTACATCTTTCAACACTATCGAGCACATTGTAATGCACGGCTGGTTGCTTAGTGGTCACACAACAATAAATCCCTGTAATGGACCGGCCTGCACAGAGTCCTGACTTGAATAGTATAGAACACCTTTGTGATATTTTGGAACGCCGACTTCGTGCCAGGCCTCACGGACCGACAGTGCTACCATTCCCCAAGAAACCTTCCAGCACCTAAATGAACGTATGCCTACGAGAGTGCAAGCTGTCATAAAGGCTAAGGGTGGCCCAACACCACAGTGAATTCCATCATTACCGACAGCGGGCGCTACGAAGTTGTCGGTAATTTTCTGCCAGGTGCCCGAATACTTTTGATCGCATAGTGTATCACTAAGAGCGCAGCAGAGCTCAACGAACAACTTCCAACGTCGTTTCCCGCTCCTCTCCTCGCCAGGCGGCTGCTATTGGTCATTTGCACACCTCTGTCACACCCTCAGGCTGCAACCGAAGTACTGACCAGTATCGATGTAGGAAGGAAAGAAGATATTTTCACAAAGGTACCTCGAACTGCCATGCCACCGCTAAGATGAAAATCAATGGTTACTGTGAATATTGGAGGAAATGATATATAAACAAATATGTGTACCAAAGTGAGTCATGCACATTATGGGCAGGGGAAAAGTGGCTTGCCATTACAGGTGTCCTTTATCTTCAAGAAAATGTAAAGGAGAGTCAGAAAGCTGTTACCTGTTAGTGAACCCGGCCAGAAGTAAAAAACCACCAATGTCAACGAACCAAGAGCGTCTGTTTCCCATTGTATCAACGAGATTAAGGTAGCTATTAGCAATAGATTTAATGAGACCATTTCCTCGTAGGAGAGGGAATCTAATTATATTCTGGTGATGGTGCAACTAGCGTTGAAATACGTGACGTTGTTGCCATTGCGATGAGCATCAGCCAAGAGGATTTTCGAAGCATTCCGTAACGTATTTCTGAAGCAGGTTGGGCGATTGGGAAAGATTATCTTAGGTAAAGGGCGCACTTCTTTTCGTGAAGTTGTACATATGTATAAAAGAAGAACACGATTTTTCTGAAGTTCACAGTGACTTATCACCCCTCCGTCTCAGAGGATTTTGAGAGAATTGTGACTTCTCTGCCGACCGACTATATTTCGGTAATTATCCTATGTCATGGGATGTGTTCCTCACAGACTTTCACTTAGTGGGATGTGGAAAACCGCCTAAAAAGCACATCCAGGCTTGCTGGCACACCAGGCCTCGTCATTAATCCACCGGGTGGATACGACCTGGGGCCGGTGCACCTACCCAAGTTGAGGAAGCAGTGCATTAGTATTCTCGGCTAACCTGGCGGATCTGGTTCCCAATTTATACTCAGCCATAATTTTGACGTTCCACTGCCTTAGCTAGGAAACCGATGTACACTTTTGTTGACCTGGGCAGCAACTGATTTGGTATATGTTTTCATATTGTTTTTAGAACCATGTTGCTTTTATCGTGACTATTGATGGTGCTTTCACAAACCAACAGGAACAACACTAATTATGTCTATTTGTCTACCTTACACGAAACGTGTTTTATGAACGTAAAATCTAAGAGATGCGACATGTTTTCAAATAATTAAAGCTGCTCTTAGTCCATGATCCGATACACATGTTGGCTAATTGTGAACTACCAGTCTCGCTTCAGTCGTTTAAAGGTGATTTTCTCTACACATAAAATTCAAACGAGGGTAACTGTTTTTGCTACTAAAATTCGAACAGTGTACATGCAAATGGGGCCATTAGCTGAGAATTAATTTCAGCCTAATTAAAATCTTTTGCAAAAGAGAGAAATAGATTTACGCGATTTTCGTTGGTGTCAACTCCGATTCGTCGTTTAAGACTAGTTTTTAATCTACTGTAACATAGCTACTATAAGACATATGGTCCGGGATAAATCAAAAATTATTTACCCCATATTCCTAGCTCAAGTTGAAACCGAACCCTAAGAGCCCAAACAAACTGTGATTTCAGTGGCTTTTTCAGACTTATGTTTTACTGCGCGGACGCTCTGTAATGATAAGAGCAACATGGACAAACAGGAAAGAAAGGAGGAATAGGTACGGAAAAGCACGGATCTACGAAGCAATTCGGTAAGTTCTGATATGGTCGCATAGACTACCAAGCAGACACACGTCGCTGTGTCGCAGATTTTTCCCATTATATTATGGACAAGTGACGATTCAGAGAATTATTACAACATTGTAGAAGTAGAGACGCTCAACACAGGTAAATATGGAGGAAAAAACTGTCAGCTATATTAAATCCTTTTGAGAACAGCTAAACAGTGGATACAAGGCATTTGGGATCAGACGAAATATTGGAATCGCACGGCTTAAACTGAAGTCAGTAGTTAGTTAGCCACTTTTGATGTCATTAAAATTGCATTATGTGGAAGTACAAGGAAATATTGACCTGTGGTTAAGAGAAGATCAACTTCGGAGTACAATGCACGGCTTTAGACGTATGATAAAGATGGGACAAATGTACATTCTGTTAAGTAAGATTGTGATCGGGTTAATCTGTAGAAAAATGTATTTGACAAAAGGAGCAAAATATATCCGTCCATTGTATATAAACAAAAATCATTACAGCATCCGCAATTGCTTTGCATCTCTGAGACATTCTCGAAACTAAGTTTTCTGCTTATACACGTGGAAGAGACATCCGGATATGTCGACTTTGTTTTGACAGCTGTTTCAAAGTGAATTATGCTTGTGTCTGCCGCAATGTTAAGAATGGGTTTCCCGAAAAAACAGCAATAGTCTTTTTTTCCCATATTTGGAGTCACACTACCGACTGAGCCACGTTCTTGAAAGTAATCTACCTTTTCAACCAATTTATAGTGAATTATACATTTTTGTACAAATGACTTTGATTTGGCCATTTATTTAGACGCCATGGCTATCTTTCTTTTCCGGCATTTGGAGTGCCTATAGAGAAATGCAGTTCAAAACGCATTGCTTAAGCTGTACTCATGTTCATTCTTATGTATCTCAATAATTCTTGGTTAACTAATCTTTACAGACAATTATGGCTATACATATATTACAATCTGTGTGCAATTCCAACCACACTCTTACTTAACAAACTGTGTGAGGATGATGAATAATGATGAATATTAATCAGGTGGTTATGTTTAGCAAGGAGACATGTGAGACCCAGTGGAAGGGTGGGTGATATTTTATGGTATGAAACGAAGTATTCGGACGTAAAGTAATGCACATGACTTCTGGGAAACTAGGATTTTATTTGACAGTTTAGAAAGCAAAAGAGGGAAAGGAAACTTGTGCAGGAAGTAGTAGATGATTTTGTATGTCGAGAGAGCGTTAGCTCGGGATATGTGAGACTGAATACGAGGGTACTCCTCGAGAGTGTGTTTTGGTAGTAATTTTTGATATATTTATGAAAAATGAGTGAAGTTGTTTTACAGTATTTAAGGAGAACAGAACAAAATGTTGAGAACAGGAAACAAATCTTTTGACTTAAGAGTAGTCGAGGGAAGTAATGAATTAAGTGATAAGGGGATAATAATATGCACAAATGTATATCTAATGAAAGAAAAATTATATAATAATGCAAGAGTTTATGCAGTTGCTGCTTTTGTTACATGTACTCAGAAGTGGTATTACTGTCAATGGAGTGACAAATAACTACTTATAAGGATGGGTGACGCGTATGCAATGCCCAAGACCGCATGAACTGCCATGACAAAATGTAAGCAAAATAGGAATAACTGACTCCTGATGCTAAACGTATTTCAGGTCATAGTGATGAGAAAAGACCGAAAGAGTATCCCACTATGCAGCTTGAAGGTCGAAAAGGAACACAGTTTAGTAACAAGTTACACTGTGTTGATGTTCACAAGAACGAGGTAGTTGCACTGAAATGGCGATGAGGACGAGGGGACAATCCTGCACAAGGGTCCACACATAATGTGGAAGGAAAAGAGAAAGATGCAGAAGTACGTGGACCAGGATGCAGAAGGGAATGGCCAAACCTGGCACTGACGGGTAATTTATGTTGGATGATGTTATCTTCATTCTCTGTTAGATTAAGTAACAACTAATGAAAAGGTAGATATTGAGAGAAACTAAGCTGGGAGACATAAAGGAAAAGCCGCTTGCATATAAAAGGTGCTTAAATGACCGAAACCACCAGTACGAATACCAACGTATCAATACCAAACCGGTGTTCAACAAAGCAAACAGATGCGATGTCACTTAGAAACTTTCGAGGAAACGAGTATCTATAAGATAATATAAGAGGCACAATGGAAAGGAGAGACCAGATACAAATGATTGTATGTAGTTAAGAAATGTAAATGTCGTGTGTCTAGGGCTTCCCGTCGGGTAGACCATTCGCCGGGTGCAAGTCTTTCGATACGACACGCGCGTCGATAGGGATGAAATAATGATGATTAGGACAACTCAACACCCAGTCCGAGAGCGGAGAAAATCTCCGACCCAGCCAGGAATCGAACTCGGACCCTAAGGATTAACATTTTGCCGCCCTGACCACTTTTTTTATTTATCATTTTGTTCTATATTGTTCGTTGAATTTGTTTGGGGCGGACGTCCGATGGACACTAGTTCAGGTTCTTCGTTGATCCGACCACTCAGCTACCGAGGGCGGACATTGTACATAGTTAAGTTGTGTAGTAATAATGCTAGAGACGTGGCGCTCACACTTTGACGGAGAATCTGGCCACGGTGAGGGCCAGGCTTGTGTGTGTGTGTGTGTGTGTGTGTGTGTGTGTGTTTGTGTCTGTGTGTTTTGGCTGGTGGTCTGGATCAGGGTTGGCTCGCTAACTTGTGTCGGACCAGTCTGAGTGCTCACCACTGTACGTCAGCTGGGCCACGCATATTAATCAAAGTCTGAAATTGATGGACCTAATGTCAAATGGGAAGATGAAAGCACAACGGCAGCTAACTATGGTTACATTTTGACTCGCTCAAGACAAACTTTTAACCATACGACGAAGGACGATGCGAGGATGGAAAGTGAGGAACTACACGTTTCTGCCAATGTTGAGATATTAATAGCAATCATCATATATAAAATGATACAGATTTGAGAAGTTTTCTCGTAACTGCCAATCAGCAAAGGTGTAATAATTTCGTTAGTTATTAATGTACAATGGAGATTCAGCAAACAAATTTTAGTTCTCGGAGAGCGGCTTCGATTGACACATTCACACGACTTACAGCGTAATTAGTTCAACAGTGAGACACATATTAACTGGAATTTCATTGTAAACTTATATAAAATCTACCGGAAAACAAGAACGCTAAAGCAAGGCAGTATCCATTGTCGGTGGTCGTAACACACAATTCACAATCAGTAGTTCTGAAGATTTATAAATTTAGTTGTGTGTTTCTTTTGATTGTTTAAAAATCGACATAATTTTGTTGATAACTAACGAAGTTAGACGTGTAAATGCTGAGTGATGCTTACGTACGTGTCACCTGTCAGACTCGTATCACTCCAACTGCACACCCACGCCACCATTACAAAGCCTCCACCAGCTTGAACAATCCCCTGCTGACAGGCAGCGTCTGTGGATTCGCGAGGCTGTCTAAATACCCGTACACGTCCATCCACATGATACAATTTGAAACGAGACTTGTCCGATTAGGCAACATGTTTCCAGTCATCGACAGTCCAATGTCGGTGGTGATGGGCTTAGTTGAGGCATAAATTTATGTGTCGTGCGATCATCAAGTGTACACGAGATGTCCTTCGGCTCCGAAAGCCCATATCGATGATGTTTTGTTGAATGGTTAGCACACTGACACTTTTTATTGGCCCAGAATTCAAATCTGCAGTAATTTTGGAAATGGTAGCACTTCTGTCACGTTCAATGATTCTCTTAAGTCGTCGCTGATCGTTTACTTGACGGATCTTTTTTTGACCGCAACGATGACGAAGATCTGAAATTTTACCGCATTCCTGATATTTACTATATACTCGCGAAATGGTCGTACGGGAAAGTCCCTACTTCATTGCTACCTCGGAGATACTGTGTCCCATCGCTCGTGACCACGTTGAAACTCACTTAAATCTTGATAACCTGCCATTGGACAGCATTAACTGTTCTAACAACTGCGCCATACACTTGTTGGCTTATATAGAGGTTGCCAACCTCAGCGCCGTATTCTGCCTGTTTACATACCTCTGTATTTTAATACACATAGCTATACCAGTTTCTTTGATGATTCAGTGTGAATAACAGCGACGATCATCACGATGGGGACAGAATTTGGTACGACCTGGTTCGGGGAGGGACCTGCATTGGTCAATGAGTGTTCTGTGAGAGCTAGATGAACCAGTATCTATGTAGTTCAGGCTGAACGGTGTGATTCCAGCTACGCGTGCTTCAGGCAGATAAAAGTTTTATGGGTGGTCCATTAGATGGACGCTGAATCAGCTGTCTGTTTTCTGCCAGCTGACTGTCGTTACTTGCGATTCTGGTGTCATGTGGATTTCAAACTCTGTCCCTGAAAACTGAAGTTGGACTTTGTCTCAGTTTTACCTGCGACGGACTCTGGTGATTCTTAGTACAAATCGACACTTAAGATTTGGCGTTGTTTGTCGTTTATCAGTAATATCGTCCTATTTAGTCTGTGGTTTATTTTCCATTAATGAATAGCAGTGAACGTCGTTAACGTTTTCAAGTCGTATTCAATATATTATATTTTATGTTGCGAGCTTAACGGGCGCTACTGTGGGGGCTGGAGTGGGTTTTAACGATGTAATGAAATAGCTGCTTTCATCAGACTTCCAGCTTATGTGAATATTTAAAAAAAAGTTCTGTTAGAGAAAATACAGATATTGTAGTTACAGATCGTCATTTCACGTAATTTGCACATGCATAATGCAAGTGATTAACTGACTTACTGATTAATAGCTGTATGATCGTTGTATTCAATTATTTCAGTTACTTACGTGCTTGGGAAAGAGGACCTGCATTTACCATCTGCAATGAAGACAGTGCTTGTCACTGTATTTCATTTACAGGCCCACATTTTTCCCTGTACCACTGCAGCAGTCAGCGCACCACCATCTCTATCACAGGTGTGCTCCACGAATGTTGTTACGAAGTTCTTCCTGATTTCTCAGATACAAAATTTTTCAGAATAGTTGCCGTTTATTTTAAAGTCTCTGGAGTCACTCAATTTGCACCTTTTTTCCAGTCACCAAAGACAATTCCGCTCCAGTAAATGAGATTGCAGGCCAAATACGTGTCTGGAAACGCCGCTGACGGTAACTGGAGACTGAGCGTTGCCCACCATGCGGCCCAACTACCGGGAATGATGGTTTGGGGTGCTATTTATTTTCACGGTAGGATCCCTTCAATTCTCACCCGCCAGGGTAGCCGAGAGTGCTAATGCGCTGCTTCCTGGACTCGGATAGGCACGCCGGCCCTGGATCGAATTAATGACGAGGGCCGATGTATCGGCCAGCCGGGATGTAGTTTTTAGGCGGTTTTCCACCTAATGCTAGGTGAATACCGGGCTGATCCCCATATTCCGTCTCAGTTCCACGGCTCGCAGACATCTGAACACTTTCGCACTATTCCATGGATTGCACTCAACGCAGACAGTTGGGGTACACTAATTCCATCCCGGGGTTTACGTGGTGGCGGCAGGAAGGGCATCTGGCCATCCCTTACACAATAACATGCCAAATCCGATTAACGGTGGCTGACCCTGCGTAACTGCAGGACAAGGCTCAAGCGATAGATGGATAGATAGACGGATAGACAGATAGATAGATAGATCCCGTCGATAGTCATCCGCAGCATCCGCCGACGATATTCTACGCCCCGATTTATTGTCTTCCGTGGCAAGTCATCCTGGGCTTACATTCAGCACGGTAATGCTCGCCAGCGCACTGAGGGGCCTCTACTGTCTGTATAAGTGTTTTCGAGACCTGCCTTGACCGTTAAAGTCGCAGGAACTCTCCTCAAATGCGAACGCTTTTAGCGTTGTACGCAGGTCTATCCACCCAACTCAAGATTTTGACGATCTAACCCGCCAAAGGAACTGAATTTGGCACGACATCTCTCAGGAGGACATCAAAAACCTCTGTAAATCAATACCTAACCGAATAACGTCTTGCATAAGTGCCAGAGGTGGACCAACGCGTTATTGGCTTGCTCGGTTTGTGAAGATGTTTCTCTTGAGTACGTCATCAATTATTTTGCTGCAATGGTAGTCGTTTGTGTGACTGTACATGTACGTCTGCTAATACTCGTCCCATTCGTGTAATTCCTTTCTGTTCCGTCTTTTTTTTTTCTTTTTTCTTGGAGCGTATACTCACTCCGTATTGAGCCCGGTCTTGTACAACCTTTAACTTTAAAAAATTCATTTCTGGGTATGCTGTTATACATTTAAACTGTTAGCTATATTTTGCTACCACGTATTAAACAACGGTCTGCGTCACTGAAAGCTGTTCACAAACTTTACTCTTCATTGAATGTAAAATCTTCTGGGTTTTTAAGCCATTAATATTTCTTTTATGAGGTTGCATAGCAGAAATGTGAGATGACCTAGTAATCCTGGACATTTTATTATGAGTGGTAATGATCACAATAGCCTATATATTCTTCAATGTTCTTCTGATTGCCCATGTGTGGAAGTTATGTAACTTTTGCTTAACTTCAACGTTTCTATTATATGGCATATAATATGGCATATTTTTCGGTCAATTATAATCGTAGTTCTTACAGGATATCTTAGACTGAATGACATTACTTTGGTGCACCAGAAACTGCAGTTCATCTTGTGTGTTCGGAAAGATAACTGTCTTGTCGGCAAGTAAAAAGGTGCTTAGAATTTTCGCGCATCCTATTTTAAAACTGTGTTAATCATCCATCCATTCTCGTACAATGTTGTTAATAGAAATATCAAACATTAAAGTCGGTAGACAACACCCATGACACAGGCAGTTGCTGATATTTATTGATTCACTCAGTTGTTCACGGGTTCCTATGACTATTTTGCGTCATTACATAGATTTAGAAGAACATCAATTAATTTCCTGGAGTAGTCGATCATACGCAGAATCTCTCAGGAGTGTAAGCTCTGATTATGGAAAGAAGTGGAAGGAAATCGGCTGTGTCCATTCAAAGGAACCATCCGGGAATTTGCCTGAAGCGATTTAGATAAATGACGGAAAACCTAAATCTGGATAGCCAGGCGCAGGTTTGAAACGTTGTGCTCCAGCATGCAAGTACAGAATGCCAACCACTGCGCCACCTCGCTCGGTTTAATACTTTTAATACTTAACATTCTTTACTTCTGCACAAAGATAAAATTATTCTCGTCGACAAGTGCAGTCTCAACTTTACATTCCATCAGTAGTAGAGTCGCGTGTGATTTGTAACATCACAGAACTGGTGTTTTTGTGTTTAGAGAAATAATGCAGACAGTATTTGGCGTCTTTGAGTATAATCGAACAATCTAACTATGCTCGTTGATTAAATTATATCAATAGTTCCAATAAGCATGTACTTTAATAAGTATTATAGTGAAGTTAGATATGCCAATACTGTGCATTGCAAAGTTTGGTACAACAATTCTACTATTCTTGCTGAAAAATGCAATTTAACCTTTAAGTTGTATTAGTAGAGCTGATATACTAGCCGTGTATAATTTTTCTAAAATCTTAAAGAACAATTAAGTCATGACAGTAGTGTCACGTGTGTTTTCATGCAAGTGCTGACAATATTTCCATATCGCTTGTGTGTCCTAAATCTTCATTTGTCATCACAAATAATACAATCATTTGGTGCAAACCTCGAATTTTTGGATAAAACATTCAAGGACTTCTTGCCGAGTCAATTGAGGGTAACACCTCAAGCTTTCGACGATTACTTCCATCGCCTTTGCCAGGAGCAACTGGCTGCCAATCTGCTGCTTTGGAGGCCTTAATAACCCAAAGGCCAGATTGGTAGGCTAATACGTCATGCTGTCCCTGATGGTGTCAATGTCTGTGCCGGCGGCTCCACCGTTCTTGACGCACCATACACATTACGACAAATATCTATGGCTCTTCTCCGCGTCGAGACCTCGCTTCCATGCACCGTTAGGATTATAATTCGTGTCACGGCTGATGGTTTTATCACACATTTTTATTTATACAGCCTGTTTCATTGAAGAGTCTCCATATCGAGGAGACTGGGACGAAGGACGTGTTGGCTAAATTACTACGCTAGGAGGGCAAGTGTTGACTGTTGACAAAAACAGAGCCTGAATTACGATTTTGCAGGTGTCAGCTACCGTAAGAGTGAAATTCATGTGTAACTTTCACTTGACTCCCAAAACACAACTGTACTTTCAAATGAAGTGCAAGAATTCTATTCCAAAGCCTGATTTAGCTTAAAGTTTATTAAAATAAGTAAATGGATTGGCATTGCGAACTAACTCTTTGTACAAATACCTAACTACTCAACTCCTGACAATTTTACAAGTATTCAGAAAGGCGCTACCTCACCAAGCACCATTTTATAGGGAAGTAGACAATAAATCACGTTCTACAGTTGAACATAGTGACTGATGTTATTGATTCTCTAGGACTCAATTTTTATTACTTTTTATCTGATGAGATATTTTATGTTTGATTGTGAGGCTGTGCTCAGCAGTAGCAAATTCCTCCAGTTTCTTTATTTTTAATATGCCGCCGATGATCAGTATAGCAGTCGGAAACGGTGCCGATGTACTAGAAACTTTAACTGCTTCCACACTCACAAAGGAGATTGTAAATTTGAGGCCGAGACTGTACTTAACTGGACAAAGAATCTCCTTTAGAAGCCCACCACAGGAGGAGTTTTGACATCCAAAGATGGAGGTAATCGGGGAAAGCTTAAGGTTTCACCTTGTATTAAAGTAGGAAGAAGTCCGGTAATGTTTGATACGACAGTGCCGCCGAGAAAGATTTCGTTCTCTATCGAATTTTTGTTCACGATCAGAGATGTGTAGTTACACTTGTGTATTAGAAGAAGCAACATATGTGAGTGTTTTAATAAAAATCATTACGTAGTTTTATACAAAAATTTGGTGAAAATAGGGTATTTCCGAGATATCAAACATTGGTCGCTGTGTAGAAACGCTTCAACCCTTTTCTTTGGCCATGGTGTGTGTTTACATTTCGTATTATGAGCGTTATCACGTTCTTCGTCTGTATTACAAAAGAATGTACCAGTCTTATAACACATTTTATATCTTGTCCAAAAGCATCACCTTGAGCGCTGTTTGTGGTGCTTATGTTTCGGAAAACGTAACATCAGCATTCGATGATCACATCATATTCATGCATCAGATAAAAAGTAATAAAAATATCGGTACTAGAGAATCAGTAACATCAGTCACTATGTTCTACTGTAGAAAGTGATTTATAACCTTCTTCCCTTTACAATGGTGCCTGGGGAGGTGGCGCCATTCTGAGTACTTCTAAAATTGTCAGGAGTTAAGAAGTTCGTTATTTATACAAAGCGTCCGTCACCTCAAGTAAGCGTTAGTTCGTAATGCCAATATATTTACTTATTTTAATAATCATTAAGCTAATCAGATATGGGAGTAAGACTCTTGCACTTGATTCAGAGTTCAGTAGTGTGTTGGGAGTCAAGTGAACGTTACAAATTAATTTCACTCCTACAGAACATAACAGTTACAAAATCGTAATTCAGACTATCTCTTTGGATGAACTATCACCACTTGCCTTCCTAGCGTAGTACTTTCGACAACATGTGCTTTCTACAATTATAGACTTTGCCAAGTTGGTTTCGTGTATAGCCACATTTAGAACTAAAGTATTTCAAAAGTCTGCTTAGAATTTACTTTTAGCCGCTAGTGGCTTGTATTATGGTAAAAAACTGAAACCATTATAGAGAGTAAAGAATTTCCCTCATGCTCCAGTATTGTACTAGATCTAAACTTGTTTTTAATAGACAGTAAAACAAAGAAATAATAATGTTACTGACGAAGCAGTACAGTAATTAATAAAAAGATATTAACGGTTTCGTACCTCAGTTGGAAACGGGCATTTACATGGTAAATTTGTTGCCCATCTGTCTGCCCGTCTGTTAAGACCACTTTTTGTCAGTAATGGGTAAAGGTGCAAAGTTGAAATTTATTTGACATGTTAAGGTCAACCGTTACTAAGTGTGTGCAAACACAAGATACAGCCATTTGCGTCAGATACTTTCATTCTCGCAAGTATACTCATAAAAACGTGTGCTGTACTTCCTAGAATCATGAAATTTAGCCAGCATGGTGTCACAGTACAGCTAAAAGGAAATCAGTAAATGATTAATTTGTAATTATATAACTTAAAAATATGTGCCTTTTATTGTATGTCCATCAGTATGAGTGCCTGTTAACACCCCTTTTCCCCAAGAAAAGTTTCCTTACTTTCTCCATGCTGATAATATGTGTTGATTCTACACTGAGCTTTAATGAAATGATAAGAGTCTTATTTGTAAAACATAAGAAAACAGAAGTGTACACAGTTTAAAATGGATGGGGTTGAGTTTTCACCTTTGAAGTAATGTTTATCATTTGTCTATCTTCCTTCGCATGTCACTTTCCTCGATACCTTACCACCTCTTGGAGTTTGTGTGTTAACATATATGAATAGCTGTAAATGTATTGATGTGAATAATTATCAGTTTTGCATCAGTACGTCTCTTGTTTTATTATTTCTTAAAATTAATCTCTCCCTCAAGTTGTTAACAATTACTAAGTGGGAAAGTGAATGAGGGCTGTTGTATTAAATGCAACAAACGGCTTGGGTGAAGTTTGCAATGCCGCCATTGCGCACATGTCATGGAGAGAACCACGAATTGTCGTAATTGTTTAGAGCCTACTCTTCCTATAATCAAACGTAATTCCGACCGCCCAGCTCGAATTAAATTACCGCAATTGGAACTATACAAATTCGCACAGCTACGAACATACTATGACGCTACGTCACATAAATTCTTTTTTTGATTACAATAACAGGTTTATTTTAGCGGTTGTAAACCGTATCTTATGAATGTTATGTTATGTTACGTTATGAATACAATTAATATAAAAGATACAGTTAATGTTCTTGAAACAACTGATATGCGGCGATAATTTAAGAGTAGCATATTTATTTAATGTCTAAGAAAATAAAGGATCGAAAGAGACGCGATTATAGAGCCGAGGAGAAAGGGAGTATTTTATGGTACACACACTATTTTGTTTAGCGATACGGAAGGCAGCCATTGAGAGGCTACACATATTATACGTAAGTTATTTTTATTTCTGCTAAAATAAACTTGTTATTGTAATCAAAAAAAGAATTTCCTTGTTATAGTCGTCACCTCAAATGCTCGTAGCGGCTAATTATTTTTAATAAGCATTTTTTCAGTAATTTGCACTGCGGGAAGCTCATCTTCCGATGCAGCCTCTGGTCGGTCATTACGCACTGAAGTATTAATTTTTTTTCAGTGTTTACAATAACTGTAAATGCGAGAGATTTCGTTGTAAGAACCTTTCTACATTTCAACAGATAGTTAATTTACGTTAAAGCTCGTTTTTTTAAATCATGTGGATTCCATGAGTTCAATAAGTTTTATCTTGGCTGCTCCACGGCAACAATCGAAATTCTCTCGAGCCTTGCTTTGCAATCAATAAATAGAAATTAACAAAATTACATTCAATTCAGTTAACGGCAACTATACATTAGTGACCTCGTTCAAAATCTAAAGCTGGAACATTAGTAACAGTGGCCCTTCCAGAACCCGTTTCATATTTACTTACGCACGTAAGTAAAAGTGATAAGAAAAGATACATACCTGAGAGAAAGAATCATGCTCTAAAAAAAATCCATGCTGATAAATTAAAAATAAAAATATATAAAATATATATAATTTTTATATGTTACGCAACAAAGGGCACCGACTTAACAAAACGACGCCAAGAAAGCTATTATATGAGAAATTTCTTTAAACCCAAGGACTTTTAGTCAATTTAACTCATCGAGCCCGTATTACGGTGAGTAAAACTGGCGACAGCTCACAGAACTAATCAAAACAGATCATTATACGTAATTTCATTTCAGAATTTGTATATTACGTGATTGTTTCCTTATCATGTAACTCGATTAGATGTATGTATTAATACTGAAAGGCTAATTTAAATTTTAAGGAAGCGACATTTATTGTAAATTAGCGAAGAAATTAGAGTAATGTTTTCCGAATAACAAAATGCTCAGAAACAGTTATAACTGATATTATTTTGGAAGATCTTACCGTTGACGTCTACACCACGGGGTAAGATAATAAACCCCTCATTCCGCCTAGTTCTGCATTCTGCAGCAGATAATTTTTTCAGTCATTAACAACTGAAAATTAGATCAATGCTGAAATTTTTATTACTACGTAATCATAGTATACTTTGTAAAAGACGACCACAAGATTACGATTCTTATGTAATTAAGCGCGCACAGCTTGAAGTAGTGAATACCATTTGTTTTTCACGGACGTGTTTTAATGTGTTGAGCTGCACGCAGTACCATCTGTGAACTGCTTAAACTTAGCTGCATTACGATAAGTAATAAATTCGACAAACTTTATTGTACAGCAATAGAAAGATAGCCCTTCAGAAATATAGAATGACGGCTTCTTCACATACAGGAGCACTCTGATAAGGTACTAGAAGGCGAATTCGCCAAAGGAAATTTAATTGACCCGACAGCTGCGACGAGTGAATTTACGTCGCCGGCTATAGCCGAGACTATTGCTGAACCTGTTAAGTGTGGCCACAGACGCTATTACGTAAGTACTACAAAAAGTAGAGATAACGACTGAGGACATGGCCACTGTACACAACAAGATTATTTCTCTAATCAGGTTGCGCAAATAACTGACAAGGTCAGAGATGAACTTAACCAACTAAAAACAGAAGTTCACTAGTCGCGTGGCCACTGCGTTTTTAGCCGATCTAGGAACTATAACGAGTGAAATTACATACTTACAAAACACTATTAGTGGTATTCCTCAATCTGTAGAGAAACTGACTGAAAATCTTAGTTCTTATCAACTAGTGGAAGAAATCTGAAATCCACCCTTCAACACGTAGTATCCTAAGTAGAGGATCTGCTCCTTGATAATGAAAAAAAGTAGGATGAACTTTTAGCGTAAAAGGTCGAACAAATTACAGAAAGATTAGAATCAGAACTACGGCAGACTATTACCAAATGTATTCATCTACATGACTACTCTGCAATTCACATTTATGTGCTTGGCAGAGGGTTCATCGAACCACAATCATACTATCTCTCTACAATTCCACTCCCGAACAGCGAGCGGGAAAAACGAACACCTAAACCTTTCTGTTCGAGCTCTGATTTCTCTTATTTTATTTTGATGATCATTCCTACCTATGTAGGTTGGGCTCAACAAAATATTTTCGCATTCGGAAGAGAAAGTTGGTGACAGTAATTTCGTAAAAAGGTCTCGCCGCGACGAAAAACGTCTATGCTGTAATGACTTCCATCCCAACTCGTGTATCATATCTGCCACACTCTCTCCCCTATAACGCGATAATACAAAACGAGCTGCCCTTTTTTGCACCCTTTCGATGTCCTCCGTCAATCCCACCTGGTAAGGATCGCACACCGCGCAGCAATATTCTAACAGAGGACGAACGAGTGTAGTGTAAGCTCTCTCTTTAGTGGACTTGTTGCATCTTCTAAGTGTCCTGCCAATGAAACGCAACCTTTGGCTCGCCTTCCCGACAATATTATCTATGTGGTCCTTCCAACTGAAGTTGTTCGTAATTTTAACACCCAGGTACTTAGTTGAATTGACAGCCTTGAGAATTGTACTATTTATCGAGTAATCGAATTCCAACGGATTTCTTTTGGAACTCATGTGGATCATCCCACACTTTTCGTTATTTAGCGTCAACTGCCACCTGACACACCATACAGTAATCTTTTCTAAATCGCTTTGCAGCTGATACTGGTCTTCGGATGACCTTACTAGACGGTAAATTACAGCATCATCTGCGAACAGTCTAAGAGAACTGCTCAGATTGTCACCCAGGTCATTTATATAGATCAGGAACAGTAGAGGTCCCAGGACGCTTCCCTGGGGAACACCTAATATCACTTCAGTTTTACTCGATGATTTGCCGTCTATTACTACGAACTGCGACCTTCCTGACAGGAAATCACGAATCCAGTCGCACAACTGAGACGATACCCCATAGCTCCGCAGCTTGATTAGAAGTCGCTTGTGAGGAACGGTGTCAAAAGCTTTCCGGAAATCTAGAAATACGGAATCAACTTGAGATCCCCTGTCGATAGCGGCCATTACTTCGTGCGAATAAAGAGCTAGCTGCGTTGCACAAGAGCGATGTTTTCTGAAGCCATGCTGATTACGTGTCAATAGATCGTTCCCTTCGAGGTGATTCATAATGTTTGAATACAGTATATGCTCCAAAACCCTACTGCAAACCGACGTCAATGATATAGGTCTGTAGTTAAATGGATTACTCCTACTGCCCTTCTTGAACACTGGTGCGACCTGCGCAATTTTTCAATCTGTAGGTACAGATCTATCGGTGAGCGAGCGGTTGTATATGAGTGCTAAGTAGGGAGCTATAGTATCAGCGTAATCTGAAAGGAACCTAATCGGTATACAATCTGGACCTGAAGACTTGCCCGTATCAAGCGATTTGAGTTGCTTCGCAACCCCTAAGGTATCTACTTCTAAGAAACTCATGCTAGCAGATGTTCGTGTTTCAAATTCTGGAATATTCCATTCGTCTTCCCTGGTGAAGGAATTTCGGAAAACTGCGTTCAATAACTCCGCTTTAGCGGCACAGTCGTCGATAACAGTACCATCGGCACTATTGACTGCGTCTTGCCGCTTGTGTACTTTACATACGACCAGAATTTCTTCGGATTTTCTACCAAATTTCGAGATAATGCTTCCGAAGAGCAGTTGAGCTTATGGTCTTAGAGGTGAGTTAGGGTGTATACAGAAAGCTTAAGATTCGCCTGCATGGCAAGAGAATGTCCATAGTCAGCTTAATGATCAGATAGTTATCTTTGAAAATAATTAAAAACAGTAAAGACCTAGGTTAGCAATGACACATCCCAAGCAGCTCAGATGACCGAGACCTGTGATGGTTGTCGTAGTTTAGAACCCTATGAAAATACTTACATTGATTAAATGCACTGTAATTGCCAGCATATGACTAGTAGTATCGGAGCAGAGCGAATTTTTTTCTATTATTCTGTCTGACAAGTCTATTGAAATACAAAGAGCTTCAAATGTTCATCTTTATGGTAAGCAGCAATAGTGCAAAACATTACGGGTGCAAGTTATTCCCCGCAGCTGCATCTAAAATATTGTTGGCCTGCTACGTCACAAGATGGAGATGTCAGCAATCACGTAGCAGTTATGTTACGCACAACACGCAGAGCGCTGCTCGCCTTGTACCAATAAAACAGCTACCGTCTTCGAGATTACGAAGTACTCATGATACGTGGCTTATTATACACGCAAAGACTCATTATACGAACAACGAAAACCCAGGATGGTTTGGGGGTTTCAATTCTACATCACTTATTTATTGACATATCCCATTTGGCATATCACACTTATAAACAAACAATTATAGCTGTTTGTTCATTTACGTTTTTCTCGATGTATTTTGCACACTGAATGTAGGCTGTGATGTTTAATGTGTGTGATATTCTGCACAAATGGACCATAAGAAAACTTAAACTCAACAAATCAAAGTATAACCTCAAACATCTAAAATATTATTTAAAAATTCCATAGTAATAACAGAAAGCGCAGTTGAAAATCGGGATCATTTCCCGAAATCGTGGCTGGCAGCAGAAAAGCTATTTACAAAGAAACCATTGTTTCCACAGCCACATGCTTTCAAAAACCATTTATAACGGATGTAATGGGGGTATTATGCGTTAAATGACCAGAAGAGCTAAGTGGAATTAAAAATTATTCTCTGTGATGGTTACCGAACTGTTGTCACTTTAAGAAATTTCAAACTGTTGAACGTTAGGAATCAACATAATGAAAAACTATCTTATATTTCATCTGTATGTATCTGAACAACGTGTGGATTTGATTACGGAAACAGTGAAAAATTTTAATGGTGGCTGGAGATATATACATTCATTTGAACTTCTGATCTATTCAAGGTAATGACTATTTATCAATCTTGGACATTTGAAAGCAATGGAAGACAATTAAGTTTGATTTTTCTGAAGTAAATGTAATTTCCTTTGACTCAATCCGAGGGGGTTGTATAACGTCGTATCAGTAATTTTTCTTGCTTTTCCTGAGCTGCTAAGATTACTTTGACAAATATCATGAACTGATTGTACACGGAGCAGTTAATGATAAAGAGAGAAGTCTTAATTATAAAACACGTATGAATCCATACTGTTTCAAAAGGTGGGGGTCGAATTGTCATCTTTGAAGTGATGTTTATTATTTGTCTCTCTTTCTTCTTGTGTGACTTCCCTCGATACCTTTCCCTTTCTGGCCTTTGTGCGTTAAGATGTATATATGGTCCTAATTTATTGTTGTGAACAATTTTCTGTTTTGTAGCTGTAATTAATCTTGTTTTATTATTTCTGAAAATTAATATCTCTTTTATGTTGTTAAAAGATTGCCAAGTGAGAAAATGGGTAACTCTTGTTATATAGGTTGTAATAACCTGCTCGAGCAAAGTTCGCATAACTGAGATTGCGGCCATCGAGATGACTACCAATTGTAGTAATTATTTAGAACCTGCTGATCATTTAATTAAATGTAATTCCGATTGCTCAGTTCGAAATAAGTTATCGCACTTGAAACGTACTAAATTCACATGGATGCAAAAACAGGAAGCCAAGCCAGCTATTCTAAGAGAATAATATCTTGTGCCTAGTATCTTTAGATCCTAGACTTTCTGTTAATTTCAGTAGCTCAGTTCTCATTAAGTTCTTTTACAATGTGTCGCGCACTAAGGTGTAAGGTCCCGTGTGTCCCTTGTCAGTGCAAAGTAGCTGATCTTCTGAGTCGACGCAACCAAATGATGCGACTGTTTGTGTCAGATACATAGGTACTTGCAAACTCATTTATTAAAATTTTATAGGCGAATTATTTATCCTCATAGTCAAGCTTTCACGGAATGTGCGAGTCCTACGTTTCTATTTTTTTATCTCATATTTTGTAACGGTGCACGCCAAGAAGAAGGAAAGAAAGACGAAACAGCAGTTGGCTGGCTCACACGAGTGAACCGCGGATGAATTTCCTTCGGTAAATATGTTATAAATGTGATGAAAATGAGCTTTCTGATGTTTATTCGCACGAGCATATCACAGAACGGTACCAGTTGTTCGAAAAATATGTTAAATTAAATATCTTCGCTGGAATAAAGTCCATATGGGGACTTTGCTGACTGAGTTCGCTAGTACTAAGAGTTTTGAAATATTGACAAAAAAACCTATCTTTGGAATGCATTTACTTAGAAGCGTATTTTTTGCACCCCTAAGGGCCCGTAGATCTTAGTATTTGACATAAATTCAAGTTGATACCTCTACATGTTCTTGATAAAAGAGGTCTAAACATACGGAAGGATTGACAACAAATGATCCTACGACGGTTCCATTTTCTACAACTGAGGTAAGAAACATTAAAAAGCAAATGTTGGGTAAAGGGAAGCGCAAGCCAATTTCAAAGGAAGCATGTACTATCTTTCTGCTCCTAAACTTTGGGTGGAGATCTACAACTTTTCAGGCTGTGCTCATGTTTTGCACATTTTTTTTTTTTGATTGGGACAGGACAAAATAGTGGAAGCAGCAAAAATATTGTTGTTGTTGTGGTCCTCAGTCCAGAGACTAGTTTGATGCAGCTCTCAATGCTACTCCACCCTGTGCAAACTTTTTCGTCTCCAAGTAACTACTACAACCTACACCCTTCTAAATCTGCTTAGTGTATTCATCTCTTGGTCTTCCTCTACGAATTTTACCCTCCTCGCTGCCCCCCATTACTAAATTTGTGATCCCTTGATGCCTCAGAGCATGTCCTCTCAACCGATCGCTTCTTCTAGCGAAGTTGTGCCACAATTTCCTCTTCTCCCCAATTCTATTCAGTACCTCCTCATTAGTTACGTGATCTACCCATCTAATCATCAGCATTATTCTGTAGCACCACATTTAGAAAGCTTCTATTCTCTTCTAGTCTAAATTACTTATCGGTCATATTTCACTTCCATGCATGGCTACAGTCTATACATATACATTCAGGAAAGACTTTCTGGTAGGTAAATCTATACTCGATGTTAACAAATTTCTCTTCTTCAGAAATGCTTTCCTTACGATTGCCAGTCTACATTTTATATCCTCTCTACTTTGAGTATCATCAGTTATTTTGCTCCCTAAATAGCAAAACTCATCTACTACTTTACGTGTCGCATTTCCTAATCTAGTTCCCTCAGCATCACCTGATTTAATTCGACTACATTCCATTACCGTCGTTTTACTTTTATTGGTGTTAATCCTACATCCTTCTTTCAAGCTACTATCCATTCCGTTCAACTGGTCTTCCAGATCCTTTGCTGTATCCGACAGAATTACAATTGTTTCTTCGTCATGCATATTTCTTTTGTTTCCGTTACTACTTGCTCAATATACAGATTAAATAACTTCGGGGGTAGGCTACAACCGTCTCACTTCCTTCACAACAACTTTCTTGCCCCTCGACTTCTATAACTGCCATCTGGTTTCTATACAAATTATAAATAGCCTTTCGCTCGCTGTATTTGAACCCTGCCACCTTCAGTATTTGAAACTGAGTATTCAAGTCCATATTGGCAAAAGCCTTCACTAAGTCTACAAATGCTAGAAACGTAGGTTTGCCTTTCCTTATTCTATCTTCTAAGATAAGTAGTAGGGTCAGGATTGCCTCATGTGTTCAAACATTGCTACAGAGTCCAAACCGAACCTCCCCGAGGTCGGTTTCTATCAATTTTTCCTTTCGTCTGTACAGAATTTGTGTAAGTATTTTGCCGCCATGACTTATTAAACTGATAGTTCGGTAATTATATTCTTAAAATTACCAATAGCTCTTTGTCACCCTAGTGGGGACAAGTCATTTTTCATACATGTTAACGCGTCAGTTGAGTCAAACACCACTGGGACATATGGCATCAGGGTTTCCAACAAATTGAAAGATTCTCTTGTTCTTGGGGTTGGAAACTGCCCCTAAAGGCGGAGGAATGAGCAATGATTTATGGCATGAATGTACAGATGGCAATGGAAACTGCTACATAATGGTCGCGTGATGTGTGTCCTCAGGGAGTGTTACCTTTCATGATCATTTGTAATAACATTCTACTCGTGGAAGCGTGGAGTGCAGTAAGGAAGCTAGTAAATACGAGAGGGGAAGTGCAAAGAGTAAATAGTTACGGCGCAGAAGCTTCGTTCATCGCTAGTCCAGTAACCCCGGTAATCGTAAATTCTGTAGGAGCTTGGACGGTACTAGTGCATCCACGTGAAGGGAACGTCAAGCAGCCACCGCGCTCTTAAAGAAGTGTAGAATTTGAGTGGCATCTGTTCTGACGGACACGTCTTTCCTTCTCACAAATAGAAAATGTTTTAAAGCGTTTTTATTCAAAAACTACTGTGTTACGTTGCAGAATTTTTTTCAGACAGAGAAACCTTAACTTTATCAGTTTCAATATATGATTGAAAGGTTGGTGGCATTTTGTTGCGCATACGGTTACACTGTTTTGCAGCTCTTTTGCTTATTTCAGCCAATCGTACTAATACTGAATTCAGATTGGTTGTAGCAATATTACGAACGTGGATTTTTCTAATGGCGGTATATTAATTTTCAACTGTTTTTATTGGTTACTTCAAATCTTAAGACAAGAAACAGAAGCAAGATGTATGCCTTTCATTAGTTTATTATTTGTTGGGCGAATCGTTCAGAGTGCGACATACTGAAATTTTAAGCAAGTTTTTCTATTAATAAGACAGTATCATTAGTTTATCTACGTAATATAAATTATTTACATACCAGCTAATAAAACTATTAGCATAAATTTCGAAATGTATTTAATATTAAGTACGTAACTTATTTTGTGGATTATATGAGGTACATACCGTTATTTTCCGCGTACCTGCGTAAACAGTAACGATAAATAAAAATAAATAAAAATTAGACAAGAATAAAAATAAAATCCATAAAACGAAATAACGAAAAAAGACAGACAGAAATAGTAAAAATATCAAAACATAAAAAGCTAAAACAAGATATCTCCAAGAGGCTTGTGACCTTGAGATGGAGATGTGGCTTATGTGTTCTGAGGACACAGTAGGTTGTACAGGAGAAGTTCAAAACTATGAGGCAGGTGAATGAAAAGGAGCCATACCAATGATGTCTATCTCAAGCATCAGGGCTAGAAAAACAACAAAAATTATCTATAGCGGATTACTCGTTGCCTAAGTGAACTAAATTAGCATCACTTTACAACCTATAGCAACACTACCCATCATCTAGAGGTGGCGTCTTTGATAAGTAATGGAAACGTCCTCGGTGGTGCGTTCGAACCCCACTGCTGATTAAATTTCGAATAAAAATCATAAACAATGGCCAATCGCTTTGCCAGACAGGGAAGAGGATTGGAGAGAGGTTCAGCTATACCTTTTGCCCTTGGGAACTTTCGCTAAAAGGCATAATATCAATGGCAAGAGGATGCAGAAGGCAGTGGATACCACTGCATTAAAGACATATAACGTGTATCCACAAGAAATGTGGCCTGTAAATGAAAAAGTGCCCTGATTAGCTCTCCGTTGGCAAAACATTCCGTCCTAGTCTCCCATTCGGATCTCTGGGAGGGGATTGCCAAGCGGAGGTGATGATGAGGAAAAGACTGGAGAACCACAGGAAGTATAACGTTCCTCGATTCGGAGGCTTAAATGTGAGAAGTTGGAACATGGTAGAGAATCTAGAAAATTGGCAATCGGAAATCCTAAGGCTCACTCTAGTTGTAGTGGGGATCAATGAAGTGGAATGGACAGAAAACAAGGGTTAATAATGAGATTGGTATAGGATAAAAACAACAGCAAAAGAATATGATATAACGGTAGTAAGATTCCGTATGGAGAGGGAGGCTGCACAGATAGTGACTTACTGTGAACAGTTCAGCGATAGTGTTCTTCTCATCAGAATCGACAGCGAACCAACACCGTCTACAGTCGTTCAGGTGTACATTCCGACGTCGCAAGCAGAAGATCAAGTGACAGACAGTATTTGAGGGTATTGAACGGGTATTTCAGTAGACCTACGTAGAGGGATATGAAAATCTAATAGTCGTTGTGCATCGAAATACTGTTGTAGGGGAAGGAGTTGAAGAAAGGATTGTCAGAGAATATGAGTAGGAGGAATGAGAGAGGAGAAAGTGTCATTTAGAGCTGCAGTAACATATACATGGTAAAAGAGAATACTCTGTTCCAGTTTCACAAGAGAAGGAGGTATACATGGAAAAAGCCTGAGGGTACGGAAGGAATACCGGCCGTTGTGGTCGAGCGGTTCTAGGCGCTACGGTCCGCTACGGTCGCAGGCTCGAATATTACCTCTGGCATGAATGTGTGAGATATCCTTAGGTTACATAGGTTTCAGTAAATCTAAGTTCTAGGCGACTGATGACCTAAGATGTTTAGCCCCATAGTGCTCTGAGCCATTTGGACCATTTGAACGAGAGGATTTGAGTTACATTAAACCATGGTTAGCCAGAGATTCCGAAATCAGATATTCCATTGTAAAAGGTACACAGGGGCACATATAGACTCAGATCACAATGTGGTAACGATGAAGCGTAAGCTCAAATGTAGGAACTAATCAGGATGAATCAGTGCGCATGGAAGTGGGATACGGAAATACAAAGAAACGAAGGTACACGCTTGAGGTTCGGAGAAAAAGTTTTTTGCCTACGGACATCATGGTGAGTTTTGACGTGATGTCACTATTTAAGAGTGTGCCAGTAGACGAAACTATCAGCACCCTTCAGGAGCTTGCCACGCCAGGTACATGCGACCAGGGTGAGTTGTGCCTGCCTTCAACGTACTTCAAATAAAAAGGAAAATACTAGGAAAAGACAGACGGGGTAGCAAAGGGTCTCCCCTCTCTCGGCTGGCAGCCGACTTGCACTGGGTGGCTTGCGGAGTATAAATGTAGATGTGTAAATGTGTATAGATATTCATGGAAGCCTTAGAAGTAGTGCCCTTTGGTTCAGTTCCGTTACACCCACGTTCCTGGTTCAGATAAGTGGACAACGCATTCGCCTCACGTTGAGACGGAGCTACACGAGTTTCACGAATATTTGAATAACATGCACGGGAAGGTACAGTTCATGCTTGAAGCTGAGATGATACTGCAGTTCCACTTCTAGACGTCGAAGTATACAGGACAACGGAGGGAAAACAGGGGCGCAAAGTATATCGCAAGTCTACACATACAGGCAGGTATCTGCAAGCCCAATCCTGCCACCACCCAGAGTAGAAGAACTCAGTCATCCGTTATTTGTCAATCCGGCCGCTGCGCCGAAGTGATGATCAAGACGTAGTACCTGAGCTTAAATGGATACGCACAAGGTTTCAAGCCAATGGCTACGGCCATAAGTTGATCCACACACCTTGTAGACCAATACAACTAAGCACGATAAGCCAGAAATAGACAAATTGCCGCCAACAGTGCGCTTACGTTATGTGAAGAATCTAAGTGACCGAATAGGAAAACACTTTTACTGGGGTGGGGTGCAGCCTGTGTTCTATAGTGGTCGCAGGATCAAGGACGTGCTATGTTTCTCTAAGGACAAGATGGAAGCATTACACACTGCAGGAGTGTACAAGGTTGAATGGCTCTGAGCACTATGGGACTTAACTACCGAGGTCATCAGTCCCCTAGAACTTAGAACTACTTAAGCCTAACTAACCTAAGGACATCACACACATCCATGCCCGAGGCAGGATTCTAACTGGCGACCGCGTGCACAAGGTTGAAAATAAATGTAGAGAGGCATACATCGGCGAGACTGGCAGGCCCATCGCAAAGCGCATTCAGGAACACGAGCGCTGTATACGTCTAGGCCAACACAACAAATCTGCATTGTCAGAACATCAGCAAAATTGCGGAAAAGAAATAAAATTCAGCAAAGCCTGTGTGAGGCCAAGCAAGCAGTTACGACGAACGCAATATTAGAGAGGCCAACGAAATACTTAAACACCGTAAGTACCTGAATAGATAGGGTGGACTCAGGCTTCACCCATCTTGGCTGACAGCAATCAGAGTCCAACAGATTGCAGTGTCAACACGAGGCGCGAACACTACCGGCGAGTAACTGCCGTCGCGCGGCCAACGTCCAGCATTTTGCAAACAGGAGCCAGCTTCTCATTAGCCTGTGAGCATCAATCATGGCACACAATGAAAGAGCCAATACACAACTGAATTTACCATCTCCCTCCAACAGCCGCTGCAACAGTGGCCGAAACGTTGGTTTTCTCTAGAATTAGCTTCCTACAGTTTGACGCGGTACCACTACAACAGATAGTGCGATAATGAATAGCGACGTTAGGCAATTCATTTGAAAAGGAATGGACATCCCTGAAAAGGGCAATCACATAAGTTGAAGAGGAAACTGTAGGTACAAGAACGGTAAATACTAAGAAACAATGGGAGATAGAAGATATATTTCCACTGATCGTCGAAAGAGGGATATATAAAAATGTTCAGGGGAATTCAGAAGTGAAAAAATGGGAGTCCCGCAGTACTGAAATAAACAGGATGTGCAGCTAAGTGAAGGCGAAACGGTTACATGAAAAATGTGAAGAACTGCAAAAAGAAACGATTGTGAAAATTCTGACACAGCACATAACACAAGTTAATACAACCTTCGGTGAAGTTAAAGCAAAGGCGGTTACATTTAGCGTGCCATAGGAATTCCACTGTTAAATGTAGAGGAGAGAGCGGGTTGGTTGGAAGAGAACATTGAGTACGTCTATCATGTCGTGACAATAGGAGAAAAACAGTCCACATCGAAGAAATAGGGAAGCCAGTATTTGAATCAGAATTTTTAAGAAATAAAACAAGTGGCATCAAAACGAATACTGACGTTGGTGTGTATAATGTACATGGAGATATACCATCAGACTTTCGGAAAAACATGGTGTATACAATTCCCAAGAGTGTCGACCTGAAGGAAGTGGTTGACGATGTAAATGGTGCAAGAAGTTCGAAATCGTGAGAAAGTATGAGTAAGCTGCAGGTAAAGGTTGTTAATACACAGTATGTAAAAGAACAAAGAGAGAACAATAAGAGTGGAGGACCAAGAACGAAGTGAACGAAACAAAAAGGGTGAAAGACAGGGACGTCGTTTTCGCCCATACCGTTCTATCTATACATCGAACAAGCAGGGTGTGGAGCACAGGTTCTACAGGATTTTGAGACAACCCTAATAAAAGCTCTAAATTTGGTGTACGCACTGTCCACCGCCACCTTGCAAGTTTGTCTATTTGAAAGGACATCTGATCACGCAAAGGGCTTGAAATGTTCTGCGATGTTGTTGGTGTCTGTGAGAACACTTTTTTTCGTATAGCCGTACTCCTTCACGACCGTTTCCGTCTGCTTGGCAGAACACAGACACAGTTTCGGCGTGTTCCCGACAAGAATACCCGATCTTTCTGCCGCCCACCGTACATTGCGTAAGTCACACAGCCTGTAACAAAAAGAGACACATGGCACGTGATCAGAGGCACTGCCATTCTTCGTCGTCATCTACAATGGCAACGATGCATTGCTGGACTCATGCTCGTAGGCCTATTTTCCTCCATTTCCATTCAGGAATCCTCCCCTGCAGTTTGTCAATTATTAATATTCACCCCGTATAAGTTCAAGTAGCTATGACAGAAATAAAAGAAAGCTTCATGAGTCGGAGTTCAAGAGTGGCTTTAAACTCCAGTGTGAAAAGGTATCAGTGTTAAGATTCCCTAGTGATATTATCATCCTCAGTAAAAGTCTCTGTTGGAAGGAACGAACAGTATTATGAGAAAAGAATATTGATTGAGACTGAACCGAAGAAAGACGAAAGTACTGAGAACTAGCAGAAATGTGAACAGAAAGATACTTGACATCAGAATTTGTGATCACGAAGTACATGGGATTAAGAAATACGACGACGTTACCGACAAAACAACTCAGGAGAACATAAAAAGCAGACTAGCGCTGGTGAAAAGGGCGATTCAGGCTAAGAGAAGTAGTCTAGCATCATAAATAGGTCTTCATTTTACAAAGAAATGTCGGAGAATGTACATTTGGAGCCCAGCAGTGTATGGTAGGGAGACATGGCCTGTGGAAAAACTGGGACAGAAAAGAATCTAAGCTTTTGAGATGTGGTGCTACTGAAGAGTGGTGTGGACTGATAGGGTAAGCAGTGAGGAGATTCTGCACAGAATCGACGATGAAAAAATGTATGTGAAACATTGACAAGGAGAAGGGACAGGATGGTAGGACGTCTGTTCAGACATTTGGAAATAAATTTCATGATACTTGACGGAGCTGTAGAGGGCAAGAACAGAAGAGGAAGACGGAGAGTGGGATACATCCAGGGGATATCTGAAGACGTAGGTAGCAAGAAAAGTGCTGCTTTGAAATGAAAAGATTGGCATAGGAGAGGAATTTTTGGTGGACCTCATCAAATCAGTAAGAAGACTAATGCCTGAAAAAAAATCACCATTAGTTGTAGATAATATTGAAAATTGCTCCTTTCCCAGCACAAAACAGACGTAATGTCCTGGGCAGAGTGAAGCGAATTAGCTTTTGACTTAAATGACAGCTTCAAAGACTTTTAAATTATAACATCTTGACAGATTCCCTTTGTTTTTATGAAATAATTCTACTTAACAAATTCAAAATGCCCTCTTAGAGTTACAGCGTGTTACATGTATGGTTGAGGGGGGAGGGGTATGTAAAATCAGAATGGAACTAGTTTAAGTACTACTGAAGAGTGGGATGCTACTACTATAGGAATTTGCAGACAAATGGCTTGACTCTATGATAATAATTATCCCATTGTGGGGATGCATGTGTCGTGAACTTAAATGACACTTCGTGACATATTGCACGACGTGACAAATGCCATGCTGTATGACAGGATAGCTTATGTCATGTTAAATGACATGACGTCAGGTATTATGTTAGTTTACTTGATACGATGCGTTATATTACGTTACGTGCATACCAACATTAAGAAGTTCAGTAACAGCACGTGAGAGATGACAACGGCCGTTCGGATTTAAGTTGAAACGGTACAGTCAGATTATATGAGAGCATTGAATGGATTAACCAGTATGCAAATCGGCATGAAGAGCTAATTTGCATCGGGTGACAAGACACATCCTCAGGCATCATTAAATCGTCAATTTGATTGTTGAAGGAAATGTGGGGTGTAAAAATAGTAGAAGGAGATGAAGGCTTTGAATGCAGAAATATTCATTTTTTTTAATGCGAACATTTTTTAGATTTGGCTGTACCGTGACTGTTACTCACATAAATGAAACAACAAGTTTACTGTTACCAGTCACCGTTTTATCTATTCCCACGACGCGTTATTTGTTTACAAATATGGCAGTATACATGTGATGTGTTACGACAGCAAAAGGAACCTGTGACCACTGTAGGCAGTGCCACAAGTTCCTCCAAAAATCGTAACACAACACACACACAAATGTCGTACTAACTAATGTAAATCCACCCGATGATGGAGGTTTAAACCATCGAAACGCATCGTGGAATAAAATAAAACGGTGACTGATAGCAGTAAACTTGTTGTTTAATTTAATAACAGAAATATTCATGTGGATACAAGGTTACGTAATTATGCAGAGGCAAAGAGGCTTGTGAAGTATAAACTATCATGGATAGAGGCGAAATGACAATCCCTTGACATTATGTAGAATCAAATTTCTGAGGAGTCTTCTTCAAGTCGGTATCCAAAATTCATAGCACACGTTCCATATTGCTGTTTCTGGCTTCGTTCAGTTAGACTTTGACTTTGCTTCAACTGACAATGCAATTTCGTTTGCCTTCGTAGCAAATTTATAACACTGCCATTGAACCACAGTTTCTCTTTGCCATCCCTCACAGACTTGTCCTGCTCTAATGATTGTCGTATAATAGTCCGCATTTTATCCATTTGTGCTGTACATCACAGAGCTGAAAATTGAGCTCTGACAATTCAGATGAACTGCAACTTGTTTTATGTCACTTTTACAAAGGAAAAGTATCTTCCCTGCTTTCTTAACATTACTAGTACTGTAGAATTGATGTTACAGGGGCTCTATGATCACTGATAAACATTCAGAATAGTCACAGGAAGCCTTGTTTCTGTCACTAGTTTTAGTAGCGTTATTCACGCATTCTGCATCTAGCAAACTGAGGTCTCTCACCACACCCAGTGAACGATTCAGCCAATGGATCCTGAGGGAGATGGTCCAATACAGTCATCCGAATACCAGTTTTTTCAAACATATTTCATATTCATATATTAAAATAACATAGTTTTTACTTAGCTCTTTATGGCCAAAGCAATTAAGGAGAAGTAGTAGTAACGATAAAAACACAGTTGTCACAAAGAACCGGTTTCATACCTCATCAGTTATATGGTAAGGTAACATACAATACATGTTTCTAGCATTTGCACTAGTCTGTGTTGAAGTTGCCGCAAAATCCGAGGTGGTGCTGATGGGAAATTCACAAAAGCAACATGATGCAGGTGGGAATTTCAAAAATGCTAGAGGGCGTTTCTGGGAAACTTATAATTCAAGATGCCATTGGTGAAAAATATGAAAATGCAAAATGAGGCCAGACAGTTTTAAAAATTCAAGACGGCTTTGCAATTGGGATGCAAGATGATTGATCTAGTCCAATTGTGCTTCTCATCTCGTCCCTCTCCTCACCCCCTCCCGATTTCCAGCTGATAACTGTATAGTGTTTTAGCAGGTATTAAAATGAGGAAGCCAGTCACAATGTACCTGATACAATACGTAAGTTTCACTGGAACTGCATATAAATATTATGTTCAAAGATAGACAATATTTTCGTGTCCAAAAAGTACGTTAAGGTTCACTAGAATTTTTGCCACATTCAAAGGTATTTGCCTGTGAATTACGTGAGTTGTTGTCATAAGACACACAAAACGATACACACACACTTACACACACACACACATACACACACTCACACACACACACACACACACACACACACACATACACACACTCACACTCACACACCAGTATTATTTGCTAAAATTTCATTGAATGTACTGTACCACCAGCTAAAATTCCATTGAATGTGTAGTACCACCAATGATATCCTTTGTAAGTTACAGAATATCCCGTAACAAAAAACGAAACACTGAAAATTCCCTCTCTATCTCTCTCCAATGGTGAAAAAAGAACTCAAAACAGAAATACCGTAGACAAAAACTATACTATAACAAATTGTTACATTGATCTAAGGCAAAGTTTCTAGTAAGTTCTATCTCGTGCTTAATTGCCTGCGTTTCCATTTCATCAAAATATTTATAAATTCCATGTTCCCCCTCGTCTGTGTCCTCCTCCTTCCTCCATCGCTGAATGTAAAGAATGAATAAGTAATGAGGTAGTGTATTTCCCTGCGGCCAAGAGGAGGATAAAAGCTTGTGAAATGAAGTATTCTGTAAAAATCGTGATAAGCTAGGTAGATCAAGTAACTAATGTAGGGTTGTGCCATCGATTTGCAGCTGAAAGTACAATGTGGAAAAATGTAAGTAAATGATGGAATGCGTAAATTGGATACATTCTGTTACATTAAGGAATAGTCTCTTTGCTAATGAAATGAAATGTGCAGGATAAAAATTGTAGATCGTGACCAAAACTTGAATATAAACTTATTCATAGTGACTTTATAAATATCCCAGCCGATTAAACCAGTATCGGAAAAATAAATCTAGTTAAGGCTGTTGAATCTGTAAACTCTTTTCAGTATCAACAGTGTATTTCCTCTTCCTTTGTGGAGACACGAATATTTTAAGCATAAATTCGCTTACAGTACCCTTCTCGACTGAACTACTGCAGTTGCCACAAAGTGGAATACAGAAGGTGGTAAAAGAAAACCACTTTCTGTAAAAACTACTTCTACTATGTTTTTGCAAAGCTAGTGAAGAGATTGTAAACTCCAAATAAACGTCTTTTGTATTCAAATAAATATGTAGAATGTTGTTTTAGTAGCCGGCCGCGGTGGTCTCGCGGTTCTAGGCGCGCAGTCCGGAACCGTGCGACTGCTACAGTTGCAGGTTCGAATCCTGCCTCGGGCATGGATGTGTGTGATGTCCTTAGGTTAGTTAGGTTTAAGTAGTTCTAAGTTCTAGGGGACTGATGACCACAGCAGTTGAGTCCCATAGTGCTCAGAGCCATTTGAACCATTTTTGTTGTTTTAGTAGCACTAGCATGGGTTGCATTAAGCCTGGTTGAGCAAATCTAGGAAAATTAATGTCTCAACCGTGATGAAGATTCCGATATATATGTGTGAAAATTAACAAGCGGAACAGAATACACGGAATGTCATTTTATAGTAATGGTACTGTCCTTTGTAGCCTCAGGTATATTTCAATTTCTCTTTGTTCTTCGTTGCTGGAGCTCTATTACCTTCTCAACGTTTTTCATCATAGCCAGGTTTTTATCTTTTTTTTACTGGTCGTCAGTTTTTTGTTAAAATATTGCTCTAGTTAACTTTAGTGTTGATTGGGTTCCTAACAGTGGTTTAAAGTACACTTGAACTAATCTGACTTTACGTCTGGTTTGGTCCAGAAATGAGCTAATGATAACAATAATCACTTGCAGGAAGTCCATTTTAGCTCTTGTTGGCAGCGACTATGGACACAGTTCAGATAGCATCTTGACGTACCATTGATACTCTGCTGGTGCTGTCACAATGTCTGAGTGTAGCTGGATGTCTAGTTATAACCGCGTTTGGCAGATGGATATTGTGAACAAATAGGACCCCCTCGTATGCTAATCGAACGAGACATGATCACGTTCATGTCCTGCAAGTGGAGGATGTCTGATACATCTCCCATGACTTCTCAAGTACGTCAGTTTTAAAGTGAAACTCATTTTTAACTTCCCCAGTATGAACTGTGTATTACTCTCACCCACTCAACCAAGGCTCATAATACTACAACAGGATGAGTGTTCACACATATGTCAAAATAAAAAATTTTTTCCCTCTATTTATTGACTAAACACACTGTAATAGTCGTGCTGAGGTACTGCTTGTTTACGTGTTGCTAGACTTGGGACAACTAATCAACACACAATAATCCATATGAAAAATGGCACAAAAATAAAGGAAAATGCTTGTAGTAAAATGAAATCAGCAAACAGCACAAACGAATATGCATAAGCAATTAAAAGAGAATGAAAAATAAATACTGAATAACTTTAGTGAGGTAATTTTAAACTCCAATTTTGAAAGCTATTAAAAAGAGAAACAGTTCAATGTTGAATGCAACTTCATTTATTCGATAAATAATAGCTGTGAAAAAGAATCAAATTTCCTCATAATTAATAAGTAGACTGTAAGTTGGTTTTCAGTTACAATTTTATGGATTTAGCTTTTGTATAAGTTAATTTTCTCTGCTGTCTCCGAGTCGTCGACGTCCGTGTTGTTGGTCCATAGCCTTTGAGTGTGTTTTCGTTCTGCCTGTATTCATGTAAGTCATTATAATTTAATATATTACTGTCATCTTTTGAGCCTATACAAGATTAATTGTAAATGGTCATTAGAACCGACTGATATAACATTCTTAAATTATTCTACCAACGATACGTACAAGTAACATGACACAGTCCGAACCACTTTCATCTGTCCCCATTGTCATACAGCAAAATAGGAAATATTTGATACATTACAACACTTTTTGCTTCTTAATGATCTTAGTCTTTTGCTGCAATTTTTGTGAAATTAATGCCAATAACTTTGTTTTATGATATAAATAATCTGCCGAACTGCACCTTATTAATAACTTATGTAGACAATTGAAAGTTGCAGATTTTTGTAAGATATGCCTCTATTAGAACATTATATAACTCTTTTTCTTGCTACCAGTCCTAAGGTTTTTGTTGATAATTCTCCCGGGTTATATGGCCGTGGTCTATGGAATTCTTCTATTCCTAATGCTTCGTCCAATACTACGTTGGACATCTTCAGAGGTATGGCTGGTCCTGTTGAGTCTACTTTGATTATTTTGGAGCACTACAAAATTCATAATTTCATAGTATGAACCAAGCTCCATAATTCTACTACAGATTACATCAACGATGTAGGCCTAGGACCCTTCTTGAAAATGGAAATGACCTGTGCTTTTTTCCAGTCGCTATGTAACGTTCTTTGCTTTTGCGATCTGCTATAAACTGCTGCTAGAAAGGTAGCGAGTCTTTTTGCTGAATGTTACAGGTATCTCATCTGGTCCTGATAACATTCAACTACTAAACGATTGTATTTGCTTTTCTATGCCGTGATTAGAAATTTGAACACTTGCCATTTGGAAATTCGTACTATAATTGAAAGGAGGGCTCATGTTATGATCTTCAGTGGCGAAAAGTTTCATTTGACCGAGACCGATCGAGTAGGTGCAATGGTTAACATACTGGACTCGCATTCTGGAGGACAACGATTCAAATCCGCTTCTGGCTATCCACATTTTGGTTTCCAGTGATTCCTCAATCGTTCCAGGCAAATGCTGGGATAGTTCCTTTGAAAGGGTAGGGCCAATTTTGTGCTTCAGTCCTTGAACCATTCCGAGCTTGTGTTCCGTCTCTAATCACCTTCATTTCGACGGATGTTAAACCATAATCTTTCTTCCTTCCTCCTTTCGGAAGACTGAAATCAGTATTATGGCCTTCTCTATATTATCTTCAGTTTCGGTGTCAATGCAGTCAGTAACTGAATGAATATAGAATTTCCAACCCCTTTCTCATTTTAAATAAGACCAAAACCCGTTAGGATTGCTCCTCTGTTCAGTTGACAAAATTTTACTTTCAAAGTCATTGAAGGCCTCTCTCTTTGCTCTCATTACATACATTCAACTCGTTCAGCTTCGGCTTCTCATTTAGGTTTTAACTTCTCTTGAATCTGTGAAGAATCTCTCCTGAGCAGCAAGCTATTAGAACACGGTGGTTCTTCCCCCCCCCCCTCCTCTCCACCCCCCCCCCAATGACCTCGGTCGGAACATTCTTATCCAAGGCACATTGAATGATGTTTCAGATTTTTTCCCACTCGTGCTCCATCTCTTGGTCCGCAGCACAGACTATTTGATGCCAACTACTCATATACTGTCCGATTTGAATCCTTTTACCCACCCTAAATAAAAATATTTTCCTACTTTTCTTAGCCTTCATTGTAAAACACGTGGCTCGTAGTTACTATCTCAGCCTGATATCTACCTCTACATTAACTAATCCCGTAAGTTTAGGTCTGTTTGTTTCCTATGTCTAAGACGTTGTCTTCACAAGTTAGTTTTCTAATTATCTGCTCGAAGTAATTTTTAGACAAAAATGTCACGAGAATTCCATTCTCTGGGACCAGTTTTTGTAACACGACTCACCCAATCTATACCCTGCAAGTTGCAGTTATCTCTTATTACGAAGGTATGATCACGAAAATGACTAACCATATGCCGCAATTTCTATCTGAAGAGCCTTACCACTGCAGCGTCTGACCACAGTAGTCTTTAAAAGCAGCCGACCACCATTTTTCACTGACTTATGGAGCCTTACTTCATCCAGATTAATCCGCATTCGGAATCCGTGACAGCCGCACTTGGTACTGTCGGATTTCTTACTACAATAGATATGTCGCCATCATTGGTCACTGCTCTGTCCTTACGATAAATATTCAATTTTTACCTTCACATTTCTTTGCTGTTCACGTCTGATATCAGACAACTTCCTATTCGTATTACTGAGTATTATAGCTTTCAGTACGCAATACCAATTCGGGGATCTTTCCTTGACGAAACACCGACTTTGGGAGGCATATTTGGTTTACTCTAATCTAAACAAACCTCAATGCATGCTAGACATATTCTGCTACCATGTTAGTCACGTCCTGCATGTAGTGCACGCCTGTCTTATTAACGCAGTAGTTAAGGTTGGGAAATTCGCATGCGATACCATTGCAAAATAAACGACTCTGGATTAGACTTTCCAGTTTGCTCGAAACCAGAAGACCGCAATCGACGATGCCACAAATAGCCTGTTTAGCCTGTAACCGTGTACAATGCTAGATGCATTCATTAAGTAAGCCATCCGCTGATATGATCTGTGAATGGACTCAGAACCCAGACGGCAGGTATCAATAGTACCGACATTTTATTTGCAGCTAGTAGCGCCCATTGGGCTAGGCAGCTACCGGCAGAGCCTTCTGCGTGTCACAGAATAGATCGCTCTGGCACACAACAAGTATAGATTGGCATTCTCTCCCACCCTGCATGTCATTTTGTAACGCCGGAAATGCAAATCGTCCTATTTCCATCTCTTGCACTGAAATTTTTTTCCTTATTTTGTTACCAGAAGATATAACATTTCTGTGTCTTTGTATATTGTAGTTGTTTTACTATTTGTATATACATGCATTTATGTCGAATTTATTGGTTTGTTTTGTGAATATTATTTGTATTTATACGCTGGGACTGGCCTAGGGAAAACTATGCTATCGAACGAATACATCGATAGGTCGTGTGGAGAACCAAAGTGTTTACGATCTTTGGTAGTGTTAACTCTGTCGCGTGGAGCGCGGGCAAAGGAGAGTCGGGCTGAGTAGTGCGGTTGAGCAGGTGTGTTGTGTGACGCTCCCGCGAGTTGCCGTGCTTTCGGCGTTTGGCAGCATGTAATTGCGCTCCACTTACTATGGTGTCGCGGACGGGAAGCATTAGCTGGCGCACATCAAGAGCCCGTTCCGCCTGGTGACCGAGTCGGGAAGGAGGCGTGCCAACATCCAGCTTCTGCAACAGCGAGGGGCGCCAATGATTGTCGCCACCTCCTCGATCGACGGCTCAAACCTTCAATCAACCAACAAGGAATACCGGAACCACGTAAGGTTTTAGAACTGTAT